>NC_142843.1:22578257-22729772 GCF_061612785.1 Hesperophylax consimilis | reverse complement strand
ACATTACTTATTTAATGTAGAATAGAGAAAAGGCGGATATTCACATTTATTTTATTTCTTCATATCTTATAATTAATGCGGAGTATTCTGATAAATCGAATTTTCAAATTGCACTTTACACATGTTTACCCTAGGTCATCGATAAGTTCTTATCATTTGTGATTATGTACAATTCTTGTAATTTTATATAACTATCGCAGATATTATGGCATCATTTAATGAAAGTTAATAACAAACATGAAAGGTAATTTGTTTGGTGTAATACCACCGTGGAAGTATTTTTAAGTAATAAGAACACCCCTGGGTATCGATTATCCAATCCAGGCCACTCGCAATCGCTGTCGAAAGTAAATACATTGGTCGACAATCTTATTCTTGAGTCACTTCGAAGGTACATAATTCCATACGTCAAACGTCAAAAGTCATTCCACTCCAACAACGAGTGGTTCGATCCACTCGTTGTTCGGGAATGTTCGTCGGGAACCGATTTAGCAATATTTAGTATAAGTTGCGCTTTTTAAGTGACCTTAGGTCAATATAAGTGCAAAAATTTGCACCAGTACCTACGTAACTTCTTTCATTTTGACCTAGGACCACAGCTATAATGAATTTCAATTCACAATATCACTTTAGTTGTTTATTTATTAACACTTTCAAACAATAAGTACCGAAATTAACCTTACTTATTACATTTAAAAAACATCCGTTTTAAACATTTAGCTGTCTTTCTATGATGGTACGTAAATGAGAACTATGTGTTCAGAACTTCGTGCTGAAATCTTTTCGGTCATCTAATATCCATAGACTAAATAAGACTAGACACGGCATAATCATTTAAAAATAACCCCAACACAATTTTGGTTTGGTTCACGTGCACATTTATGAAAATGCCCACGCAGTGTGTCGCAATGCAAAATGGGCACTGCGCATTGCGTTTTACCTTTTGTTGGTCTAGAGTAAGCTATTTTGCTTCTCAGCTATGCTGGGCAAGTTCATTTTTTCAATCACAAAAATAACCAAGTTCCAAATATTTAATTTTGAATTATGTCCATATTACAACACCTCTGACAACAAATTCTCCGTGGTTTCGCTGACGAGTTTGAACGCTTGTACAAGGAGTTTGAACGCTTGTACAAGGAGTTTGAACGCTTGTACAAGGAGTTTAAACAGAGTTGGATTGTTAAGTTCATATCCATATTTTTGACGTACGCTACGTGGCGTTATTTTTAAAATGAATTTTACTAGACAGGGCTAATCTAGTATAATACATCAATGCTAATATCCCTTTTCTTTAAACAAGTTGTTTGCGTGCTATATTGGGAACCGTCAGACCAGCTACAAACCGGGCAATGGCAACGGGTACTGGAACTTGTGGGAACATTCAGTGTGAGTTTAGGTACCTCGCGGCTATTTGTATTTGCTGCGAAGCTGTCAAACAACGCAATTATATACACTCTGCTTCCTATTTCGAGTTTTATACAGAACTGTGTTAGTCCATGTGTTAATTTTCTCTGTAAAGATTATTTAGTTTTCAAATGAATTAACGATTTTGAGCAAAGTACTTACAGTGCATGACTAGGAGAAATATGAAATTCGGCTACATTATATAAATAAATCATGTGTACCTACATATTACGCAGCATCACGCTCATTGATCGAATACTTTGCACATACGGGGTTTTCCAATAAGAGGTGTTATTTTGATATTCAATCGTAAATTATCAATGGTTTCGTTGCTTGTGTGGCACGTAGCGCCGTCTTGTTGAAAATAAACGTTGTCCAGATAAATACCATCCAATTCCGGCCATAAAAAATCATTAATCATCTCTCAATAGCGCAATCCATTCACCGTAACTGTTGCTCCAGCCTCATTTTCGACAAAGTAAGGTCCAATGACTCCGCCGGACCATAAACCGCACCAAACAGTCACACGTTGAAGATAGAGAGGTTTTTCAACAATAACTCTTGGGTTTTCCGAGCCCCAGATGCGACAATTTTGCTTGTTGACGAAGCCACCGAGGTGGAAATGGGCCCCATCACTCAAGATGATTTGCATTCGATTCACTCAAGTGAATTTTAATAATTTCAATGCGTTGTTGAGGCGTATATCGTTCCATTTTTATTAATGGCGTAGTTTCTACTTGTCAAATGTCAAAAAATGACAGCTTCAAAAGTAACATCTACCGAAATAGCGGACTATTCAAAATAACACATCTTATTGGAAAACCCTTTATATAGTTTTGTATTAATGAAACCGCTTGTGCGCCAGAATTGCCTGACAATGTAATGTAAAATTTTATCTGTTATGAGTCAGCCCTGTCCATGGGCAAGGTTAAAACATGCTTTCTTTTTCTCAGCATACTAAAATATATTTTATTCATTTTATCTGTGAACAAGTGCTCGCCATTGCTGAACCATCATCGATCTTGCAACGATCTGATTTATGTCATATTACTATGTTTATCAAGATTCATTTTGAAGAACAGCTTTATTGAAATGTAAAAACATACATGTGTCGCGGGAGCTCAACGTTCCAAAGGATAAAGGGCTGGTGGATGTAATCTGTAAGTCATAGATTGTAATAAGATATAACCAAGGAATTAATATTTGTGCAACGCCCTTGAAGTGATTTTATTTACTTAAACGGCGCTATGTAAATTATCCAAATATTATTATCCTCGTCGACATCTGAACTATCTTAACGACAATACTGTATTTTATCCTGATTAAATTTGATTGAATTTTTTTCAAATCACTTTTCATCTCATTATTATATTCTGCTAAAATTCCTTTCTTCGTTCACTGACTCTACATATTAAACTCAGTGTCTCTTTCTTTCGCTTGTTGAGTATAAAAAATACTAAAAAAAGTTGTGCCTCTGTCTGTAACTCCGGTTCAATGAACTCTAGAATTTTTGCTTTGAATTAAAGCTCCATTATCAAATTTGGAAGTGTTATTTCAAGCATCCAGACAAACGATAAAGTAGGTACCTACCTATAATACAAGATTTTAAAAGAAAATTATTTTAATTTCCATCGATTTAAAACTGGAACTGGTTTGTCGGGAATTCAACCTATCCCCATTGATGTATGTATTATGTTTAGATGAGATACGAAGTGAAAGAATCGGGTCCACTTTTACCTACAATTAATTAAATTTTATCTCTAACGGTCTAACGTATAACGACCAGAAACTACTGAATCCGATCAACGCGCGCTGCTACTCGCGTGATAAAATTCTAACACGTTTCGACGAGATATAAGTACGCAATAAGGACTCTATTACCGTCCTGTGATTTTGGTAGGTAATAAATAAATCCAATCAACTTCTGTCAAATGAAATTCTTATATCACACCCTTTTACCAAATATTAGTGAGAATCGGCTGTTTGTGAGGCCGTTTAAGAAAAGTATAACATATATTGCGTTTTGATGCAGATAAGAAAAAAACATTGAATAAAGAGTTTCATGTATAAATAATACGTTAAAATGTTAGGAAATATAAAAAAAATTGTTTGCGAGTTTCAGACGTGTAATGGGTTTATTTCCTTCGCATTTGTAAACGCTTGTAATGCGTACAGATTTCTTTCATTGCGGGAGAACTAAGACCACAGTGGGCTTTCCAAGAAACAATGGTTTGATTGCATACAATAAAAAACTCTAATGAAAAATGTTATTGCTTAAAAAAAACATATAGATCAACTATCGCTGATTCTGAATATATAAGTTATATTACGTAGAATTTATACATTGTCATTTAAAAAAGGACAAAACATAATCACATTAAAACGTCGTTTTTTTTTGTACGACTGTATCTGCCAAATCATCACAACTAGTCTACGTGAGTAATATATCTATGGGCTACAATATTTACATCAGAGAGAATTCCCCAAAATGCGAGAAATTTCTAAGATTTTTCAAGAATTGGGTTTTTTCGGCAAGCACCTTTTGGTGGAGAGATTGCGGGATTCTGGGCGTTTCTGGACTATCCAACCCTAATGAAAAATAAAAAATTTGAAAACCATTAAAACTTAGTTGAACAATAAAAAATGTATACTGGTACTCAAGTAAGGACGGGAGATCCTCATTGTCAGACCGTAGATTTTTTTTGTACGAAGAGAGTTTGACCACATTCCTGAATATATACACAAAAAATACATCAAAGCTACCAAATGAACACAGTGCAATCGATGACAACTTTGTTATAATATATTATTATACACGGTGTCCCGAAACTCTAAATACAAACCGGAAACTGGGGAATCTACATCATAGAGAACCCAAAAATCTTTTTTTTTTCGATTTCAGCATTTCGATTTTACTTTTTATAACTTCTATCATTTTTTGTAAATTTAAGGTCAGGTCTACGCATCGACACATTTTTAAAATATACTAAATAACAGATGTTGACCCCCCAGCAACCATTTTTTTTTCAAATTAAACTTAAAAACTCTAACTACCGACTCAATTTACTCAAAAACAAAAATCTCAAATCCAAAACACCTAAACCACCAAATCGACTCCTCGACAAAAGTTATAAATATTCACCAGTTATTTGCTTTTACTACGAATTTCCGGACACTATGTATAATATAATAAAATCGTCTATGTTTTTTATATGATATGTAAATAATTCGATAAAAAATATTTATTTATTCATTCATAAAATGGTACATTACAATAGAATCCTACGCCGCTCACCTCTTTAGAGAATTTTTGTGTCAAGATGAGCAGATTAAAATATATATTTATTTATTTTAAATTTACGCCCATCTGTGCTTTTATATTTTATACCCATAGATAAACCGGAAAACCACGTAAACTCTTTATCTACCTTCTGGTAACTAGTATCAAGATTGACTTGAGAAATAGATCAATACAGAAAAATAATCACGTGTTTCGTGTACTAAAAGCTGGAGCTAAAATAATAATTCTCACTATTTACGATGCGTTTTCGGTTCAGGAAGACATGTGACACATTATTAACTATTTACGAAGCTCGTTTGCCGACCGAAATCAATTCACAGCTTTTAAATGAAGATGTATCATTTCGGGCGTTAGTGTCAACTAGTTATATTTATCTAGTTTGTCAAGTTGACTAAAAGCTAAAGAACTTTCTCGGAAGCTTGTTATAAAAGCCGCCATTCTGTAACGGTATTTCAGTTTGAATACAGAGATTTCAGGATGGCTTATCATCCTATAGCAACAATATTGTAAATGCGCACAAAGATAGTAAATTTTCGTTGATTTGAACCCCACCGCCGCGCCGGGGAGTTGGGTGCAAATGCACCCAACCTGTTCCTGTACAAATGATGTACAGGAACAGGTGATACGAAGATAGAAGATGGAGACTCTGGAGCAAAAATCCTAGATGGTAAAGAAACATTATACTTACAAATTTACAAAATGATTTCAATTTAACACTTTCTAGGAGCCAACTTAACTCATTGTAAATTTATATTCAGCAACCACTGATTTTGAAGGTCCATCAATAGAAGAAGAAGATAATGTTAATAATTCCTAGTTGTGATCGTTATCTTTATATTTTTCTGTGTCTTGTTTTGTTTCATGTTATTTTTATTAATATTATCTTCTTACCCAACGATATAATCATAAATGTGTTTGTTTTTAACTCATATATGATTAACACTACAATTTTTTCTGTTCTCAGGAATATTTTTAACCAGACATATTTGCCCTACTACTGTATTTTTAACTAAAGCTAGAAAAAATCCTTTGTCAGGGGTAAAAAACATTGAAATTTTCCTGTCATTTGTTTTATTGTATTCGTGATTTTATCAAAAGTTACTTAAATTGTCTTCATTACAAAATAAGATGAATATTTCAATACTCATATATACAATATACGATAAATATGGGCGGGACGGTAGGAAGCAGGATGTGTTATGTGTTGTAAATCATAATGTGGCGATGGATTTTCACCACATGCGAGCAAATTAAAAAGATATATATTTTTAACTCGTCAGGTTTAATGGTACAAAACTTAGTACTGTTTTATATAAACCAATTATGTTTTCAAAATAAAAATTTAAAAAAAGAAGGAGTTTTTCTACGGTTCCTGATTTTAAAACAATCCCCATAAAAGTAAAGAAACGCAAGTAGCTTTGTCAAATAAACCGTCAAAAGAGTCAGAAATAACCCTTTTAATCCCACATATGATCCGGGAATGCGGTGGTTTCGGCGTGCGAGTAAAGAGCGTCACTCAAGGGGTTAATCTGGTTCGTAATTCAACCGAATTGTTTATTTTACGCCAACAAGACACTCTATGGTGGGGCACGCTGCTTCTAAACATTGATGAAATTTGTATAAAGGATCTGTTACATTTATAATATTACGAGAATTAAACTGTAAAGGTATGAATAATCTCGTAATAAGTTATAGCTTGCCATTAAAAATATCATTCTCGAAAACGAACAAACTTCCATTATTATTATTATTATTGAATCATGAAATGTTATTTTAGCATAAATTTTGACACGGGTGATGGGCGTAATGACATATTGTTCTATTCTACAAAATGCATTTGTTACAAATATCGTAATCTAAATAATGTTGCCATCTGAAGTTGTATAGTATATAGTGATAGTGTAGTATTTTTTTATAATTTACATATTATTGCGTAACCAAATAAGTACATATCAAATGAACATCGTAAAATTAAACTATTCAAAAACACAATATTCAGAAATTGTTACATAGTGAATGACTTAATAATAAAAACTTTGATCTAAATATTTGCTTTCTTGTGTACTTTTACGAATGCTTATGAGATATGACTACATTCCTTAGATTATCGATAAATTTGTATCGCTTTGAATAATTATGGGTTTGCAGTAACTTTCATAACAATGGAAATAACAATATAAATTGAACGTGTATTAACATGCGGAAGTGTATGTCTTCTCTTCGTATCTAGAATACTGAATCTCCTCAAACCGCACAGCGTCCGAGAGATCGTTAATATGTTCGCCCCCTCACGTGATAACATTTCTTTTATTTTTCGGAATAACTTTATTGAGTAAACCTCAAATTGTAATATTTAATTATTGAAGACAATATTAGCGATTTCTAAACGATAATCTGAAACAGAAAAATCAGAAAAGGATACGGTCACATCTAGGACTCGAACCCAGGACCCTTGTCTTTCCGGGACACGTCCCGGGACGTTCCGGCACGTTCACGTCCCTGACACGATCCGGGACGCGTCCCGGAAAGAAATCGCTAATATTATCTCCAATAATTAAACATTGCTTTTAGCTTACAATTTTTAGCCGCTAATCGTGAGCATACAGTTAGTTTGTTGACATATCAAAAACATACTTTTTATGTGACTCCTTATGAGAGCGCCCTTATCTGTACAGTGTAAAGGCACGGGAGATATGTCACCACCCGCTTGGGCAGCGTTGTGAGGCGGGTTAAGGTAGGAACTGACCATACCGTGACAAAATATATACTATACAAGATTAAATCATCGTTCCTAATAGAGAGTAATGTTTAGACACAAACAGGTTTCCTCATTGGACTAGATGTTAGTTTCTAGAATTAATAATAGTTTCTAGAATTAATAAAGATCCTTGATCAATCCAGATCCAAACAAATATGTGGAATGAAAATATGAGGTAATAAGGATATTTTTATTTTAGTCCCGATTTGGGAGAATTTTATTTTAGTTAATTTTTTTTTTTGCATAGATCTTAACGTATGAATCATACAAAAGTAACTTTTGGCGTCATAAAATTTGCACAACTTTTTGTCAGAGAGTCAGCACAACCATATTCAACTCACATTGTCATTAAAAATACTTCATTCAATTCTGTTTTTCAATAATAAAACCATGTTTGTACCGTATTAGTATTTTTTCGGTGTAGCTACGCATAAAATATGTTTTATAAAGGACTTCACCACATGAAAGTATCATAATAAATTACGTATTTTATTTTAATTATTAAGTATTTAAGCTTATAAACTTTTACTCCGATTCACTTCCTTATGGAATAAATATGAAAATTTTATCATTTTTTCTACTCAACTGAATCCTGTACATTTAAATAATAGACAATCTAACCCATGCGGTACCAAGGGCCAAATACACTTGTAAGATTACCACGCCGCGCCGCGCTGTCAGAAGCCCTACACTTCCGAGAAGAGACTCTTAGAAGACAAACAAAATATAAATTCCAAGAGATTTACAAATTTACTGAAGTTAATATGGATATTTGGGATTATTAATTTGTTCTACAAATTCCAAACATGATGCACAGCAAAGTAAGTATTTTTCGATCTTTCTATGATATTTACTAAAAAATTAATAATGTGACCATGCGAAATTGCGAATAAACACACAGTTTTTAAAGAAGAAAAATATATTTGTTTAAATTTTATATAAAATTTTATATATATTCTTAAATTCTAAAATTATTTTGATTTAACACATAATTAGTGTTTTTTGGGGTGTGCGATTTACAACCTGCCTTTTCAAGCGAATAAGATTACACTAAACTTTCTCCTAACTACAATCTATTTTCAAACTTTAATATTATCTTTCAATATTTTATTTTTACTTGTCTGGCAAATGGATTGCATAATCAAAGTATTTACAGTATATATCAGTAAGAAATTAAACCATAAGTAGAAGTAAATAAAATTGCTAGCTTTCTGCAAACTTTTTTCAGTCTAATGAAGTAATCACCATTATAATAAATTGCTCATAGAATTTACTCAGGGGTAAATACAATGTGCCAGGAACATTATTGGCAATTTTCGAAACGAACAATATTTTACGCTGAGCACTTCTTAGTAGTTTACAAAATATCAATGTTGTTTCAGTTATTATTACTTTCAAGAAAAAAAACGAAATTGTGTTCGAAGAGTAAATACTAATCAAAAGGCTCTGTGAGCACGACTTAAACTGTTGAAGAATATCATTAAGTCCTCAGACAAAATTCAATCAATTTTGGCAACACTATAATTTAGTATTGAAAAGAATAACAAACTTTTAAAGCGCGTGTGTGTGTAATAGAAAACAACTTATTCTATTAAGGTTCTTCTTTTCTAGCACTAGTTAAATCTAGTTTTTTATTACATAACCTCCAAAACTGAAAATTTTCTCGTTTATCAGTTTTTGCTCATTTAGAAGTAAAGTTAAGTTTATCACCTATCAAGTAAAGTAAAGTTAAGGAACAATACAATACATTCAGAGGTGTGATTTTTTTTAAATGAGGGCGAGAAATTTCCAACTCAAACGCCAGAATTTCCAATTCAATTCGTATTCCACTAGTTGATGCTATCACTCGACTGGTTACGGAGTCGGACGAATCGTGTTCCCTTTACCGGAGTCTCCACGAATCATGTTATTTTACCAGAATCCCACGAATTGTGTTGCTTTTTCCATAGTCCCAGAAATCCTGTTACTTTCTCCAGGACTCTGCAAATAATTAGTTAACTCTTTCTCTCCGCAGGTATATTCTATTTAGAGTTCGTGCAATTTCATATTTTACCAAACGTTTACATTATCTTCAAACCATAAAAACTTAATTGAAACACTTCAGTTACCACAAATTATGTTAAGCCATTTCAAATTGGATTCATCGCTACTCCGACGTTTGCTTTTCTTTGCTATTCAATCAAATCATTTGTATGGCTGCATTTTATGTTTTTCCATGAAGCCGAATACAGGTGTCGGTAACTGGTTTCTAGTTTCAATCATCGGTTGTATTGCTTTAAACTGTCAAAAATGTTAATTTTTCAGAACTCAAATAAGAGTTCAAACGCTTGAGGCAAGTGGTTCTATGGTACATCCAATTGAAAAATGTTGTGAAATGAAGTCTTTGAGGTGATTTTTGACAAAAACGGTAAAATCTATCCAATTACTGACATGGAAAGTAATGAAAAAAGGAAGAAAAATACTTAAAATAGAGGGTTTTATGTAGATATTTATTTTACTTTCTTAAATATGTCTTCATCCATTTAAAACAAAATGAAAACACACTCATTCTATTTAACCGTAAGTCATTGGTATTTTATTTTAGAAAAGAAACAAAGGAACATATTGACCGTTTAGCCCTTCTGGCCTCTAGCATATTTCCGTTATATTTTTTAAAGGGTTATTCTCAATAAAATCCAAATAATGGGATATTTCGGAACGTATCCGAAAACTAAAAATTGTTTTGGAGTGGTGATAAAATATTCTTTCGAATTTTATTATTAGAAACTAAATAAAAAATACATAATTTATGACATATGTATTATAATTTTAATATAAAAAAGTTTTAAAAATGGCTAACCATTTTTTTGGTAAGTTTTTAGATTTTCACGGCCGAAAGCCTACCGGATGTGCCCTGATGATGGACACTGCAACGCTGTCCGAAACGTCGGCTAAAGAAGGAGTTAGCGCAACACGGCATAACACCCCAAAAACAAAAAACAAAAACCATTTTTTTGTATAAAAACCTAAAATTACGGATAACGAAAAAAGAACACATACACCTCGCTTTTTGGTCGTTTAATATAAAAATAATTATTAAGAAAATCAAAAAATTTAATGATTATTTTTTCAAATTGGGGTCAGAACCTTTTGTTTCATAGAAGAGAGGTGTAGGTATATTTTGATTATTTTTTGGTTTACTTCTATATTTGAATATAAAGCCTGATGCTTTGTCTTTCTAACGCTTTTGAGTTCAGATTTCTTACTATGACGGTAAGGGAGAAAACGATTTCTATAAGACCATATGAACTCTTCTGAATAGTGGCTGTTTGTTCCCAAAATCTAACAAATTAGCCTGAGGAGCTAATATATGAAGTATTTTTTAAAGCTTTAACGAGGTACAGTCTACGGGTTACATATTACTTTAACGAGGTACAGTCTACTGTCTACGTGTTACATATTACTTTAACGAGGTACAGTCTGCATGTCACATATTATTTTAACGAGGCACATTCTACATGTTACATATTACTTTAACGAGGTACAGTCTACATGTTACATATTAATTTGATGAGGTACAGTCTACATGTTACATATTACTTTGACGAGATACAGTCTACATGTTACATATTACTTTAACGAGGTACAGTCTGCATGTCACATATTATTTTAACGAGGCACAGTCTACATGTTACATATTACTTTAACGAGGTACAGTCTGGATGTTACATATTACTTTAAGACGTATTATTATGCTTTTCTCGCGAGCATTAAATATTATATTTTGAAACACAAGTTCTGCAATTGAAAAATGGCCACTTTTTCGGTGCTTTATTCTGGCGCTGCGCAATGAAGCTTTATGCTGCCGGTGCATGTGCAATGAAACTGTGCTTCTTTCATAAATTAATGGAGAGTTGCGAAATACAGAGAAGCCCGGGCACTGGCCGGATGTGTGGAGCAATCAGGCAGAACCGGTGATAGCACTGTACCGCATCAGTGAGAAGCATTGTCACTGTATTTCTGCTCCTCTTTGAAGCCATGGAATCGACAGCGATATGGTGACCATGGCGTTAACAAATAAAAAACAAAAATTGAAACCTCTTCACTAATTTTTATCAAGTTATATGTTTTCAAATTATAATGGCATAATCTATTATAAGTTATGGATTAACCATATGGGGAAATACTACCATAACCAATCTGAAACAAGTCCAAGTTGTACAAAACGCAATTGTAAAATTACTAGTCGTCCCTAATATTTTTAAACAGAGACATAATACACCGTTGCTGTTTCAGAGTGCCAAAATTTTACCTGGTAAGGCTATTCTATGGCAAAAAATCATAATTCGGTATATATTTACCCCGCAGCATCAAGAAAATACGGAGAGAGAACGTTTGGATACAACATACCGAAGATATTTAATTTATTACCTGACACTATAAAGCAATGTAAGTTTATGAATAAGGTTAAATATGTGGTGAAAAATTGGCTATCGGAAAAAAATATTTACTATAATATGTATGATAAATTGTATGAAAACATTGTTGTTTCTGTAGATATAAGATGTAAATTATAACTTATAAAAACGTATATGTAACTAAACTTTAAGCACCTGTTGACAAGCCAATTCAATTGGCTTAGCAGGACTTGTTTGTTGATATGTATTAACTATTTATTCAATAAAAATAAATAAAAAATAAAAATAAAAATAAAAAATAAGAAAAAAAAAACGCAATTTTCGATATTACATTTTTGGTAATATCTATTAATGTTTAAACATTTTATTTTTCATTAATCGAATTGATTTACTTTTCGTCGAAATAATACGTAAAACGTACTTCTGAGTAATTCTGAGTAAGTTCGAAATATTTCATCCTCTTAGAAAACAATGCAGAACTGTTGAATAGAATTTCATACTTAGTACGTTTTTCATGCCTCTTAGTCAACAGTTTCAAAGCAAGCCAATGCTGCTCACTGTTCACCTGTCTGATGCTAACAGGTTAATTAGCCGTGACGCGATACTGGCGCCATCTCTTGGAACGAACAAACACTAAACTTAGAGAACAATAAAAATGATGTACTTATGTAGTAAAAATGGAAGTTCAAATTATACAAGCATTATAGCAATAGAGACGCTTTTCTTAAGAAGGTTATCCTCTTCACGTTTTTCACCAAAAATGCTTCGGTTAATAAACTGTAATGCGGTACCGGGCTGGAAGCAAAATAGAAGCGAAAATGTGAACGTTAGCTCTCGTCAGATCAATGCAAAAAAATCAGTAAAAATATTGTCTTTGTTAATCATCCACATCTTCAACAACGCATATACATTTTTTGTTTAGCTTTTATCATAGACACTGTTTTAAACTGAAATTATTCTTTCGAGACGAAGAAATCGGTCTGTTGCCGTTCATTTTTATTTTTTTTTAAATAGTTATAATACATAATATTAATATATATATATTAATATCATAAGCCGCCCATCTCATTAGGGAATTTCTATATCAAGATGTGCTGCTTAATAAATAAATAAATAAAAACATGTGTTAATTAAAAAGAGCAAACCACTTTAAATTTGTGAAAAATACTCAAAATATTTTAATTTTGGACTTTTTAAAAGTTTTCAATTTTATTTTAGTTTATTTGTTGCCAAAAAATATCTTAAATCTGCTAACACAAATTATGAAAAAAATATAACAATAAATTATTTTTTAAATTCCGCGTGTTAAATACGCTTAAACTATCACTCACGCATTTATCAATGCTGACCCTGGATTATATAAATATTTAAACAGTAACTACACATTGAAACTGTTAATTTTTGGCATGTAACGATATGTTTATTCAAATACGATTGAAATATGTTCATATTTCACATTAAAATAATAATAACCTTCATTTATTTATTTAGAATAATAATTGAACACATATATACTACAATACTAATTACAATTACAGTACTAATTACCGATAATACAATAACCATTGTTAATAATAATACTATTTACCAATACAATAATAGTTTTTTTGTTATTTGTTTTTGGGGTGTTATGCCGTGTTGCGCTAACTCCTTCTTTAGCCAATATAGCCAACAATAGTTCTGTGTATCCGGTGATTGACGGCTACACCAGAGCTAAACGAAGAAAACCACTTTAAATAAAAAAAAAATGATACGTTAATGTTAGCTCAGAGGGTTGGAGCTGGCAACACGGTATCACAACCTCATACATAAGCTCACATTTCACAACAACCTCAAATAACACATCTGCCCTAATGATGGACATTGCAATCCTGTCCGAAGCGTTGGCTAAAGAACGGGTTAGCGCAACACGGCATAACACCCCAAAAACAAATAACAAAAATATTTTTGGCCGTAAAAATCTTAAATCATATTTAATACAATAATAATTGAAGTATATGTAATAGCAGAAAAATAGTAAAAATAATATTTTAATTTGAGAATATCTAAAACCTTTTGAAATTTCGATAGTATGGGTGTGCACAGATACATTCAGACTAAAATGATTTGCCTGTACTTATGTGTATTTGTTAAATAGGTAAGATGATACGCTTTTGTTAGTTTTCGTCAAGTCGCGGAAGTCGTGTTCTCGTGTCATAACGATTGAGTAGGCACTTTGAATTCGACCTCGAGTGGAATTACCGTACTGGGAATTGACGGGTCAATGGACTTTGTCATTAATAAAAGATTAATACTTCGGGATTTGAAATGGTCCCAATCAGGTAGTAAAGAGCCTCTTTTTATAGCGAATGTCATAAATTATGTAAATTTCCTTAACTATCTTATGACATTTCTTCAGGCTTAGAACTTTTTCAGCAATATTTCGGAACTTGAAGGTTAGATAAAAAATATATAAGTTCAATAAAGGTTAAGAAAAGCAGTCATTAGGAACTAAACAAACATACTAGTACAATTTTAACCTAATAAAGAATACAAAAAAGCATTAAATAAGACTAGCCTTACTAACGGGCATTGATGGAGTACCGAAAAGAAAATATGAAATGTATGTTAGTCTTGAAGTAAGGTTTCAAAGCTATTATAGTGGCCTGCGTTGCCAAATAACCTATGAATTCGCGGCAAAAATACTGCGCAAAATTTTATGACGCAAAAGCTTACCAATAGATATTTTTAACAGTTTCAGACAAACGCAGACATTTCAAATATAAAATTTATTAATGTGTAAGTAACTAACTAGAATTATTTTCAAATCATAGGTTAAGTACAATTTTATCACAGTATAAAAACAAAAGAATAAATAAAATATGCCTTGATTGTGTGTCGCGAATCGCGCCTCGCGGGTCACGTCTATTGCATAGAGAAATGTGAATGCATCAACCACCCACCTTTTCTACGCTTTTTTATTTAATTTCTCTCAAGCGCCGGTGAATGCGTCGGTCGTAGACAATGCAATTACCACTGCGAGAATTCTGCTACGAAATGTAGAATGTGGAGCACCCAGCGCTTCCTTATCAGAATTCCTACATTCCTGCTTTTCAGTTTTTAGCTTAACTTTATATTAAATAACATATTTACTATTCATTATAATAAGGCGAGTAATCATTTCTACGCAAGTTTTTCCAAATACCATATTTTATTCATCAAAATTCGCCATGTCACGACGCAGCGCATACAATCAAGATTCAAGGTGGTTTTTTCAATTTTTAGTGGGCAGTTTGAAAGCTTTGTTTTCGTTTGCTGATTAAAATCACTAACTTATAAAGAATTTCTACGGATATTTCACTAACATGATGAAACATATTCAAAACCAAACTACCTACAGTTGACGCTTAAAGAAATACCCCTATAAGGTGAGAAGGGCCCTAAAAGCTTCGATATTAACATTCTTTTTTTTTTTATTTAAACGGATTTTTCATCAAATTTTCATTTTGAAATTTAATGTATTTAATGAGATTATAACCCAAAATTAATACTAAATTAAAGACTCATTCATTACTATAGTTGAACTGTTTTGTTTTATTATTTATTATAGTTAAAGAAATATAAAAATATCGCTTTCTAACTAACTACATAAATAATATGATTAAGAGTGCAAGGCTGATGCAAGGCTTACTCGTAATAAGTAATATCAAGAAAGGGACGCTTAGATGGTTGGGCATGTAGAGCGAATGAGCGAAAAAGGGAGTGTAGGGAGAATATGTGATGCAAATTTGAATGGTAACAGAAGTCGGGGACGCCCGAGGAAGACATGGCACGACCAAGGGAATCAGACACTTGAGTCGGACCATGTCAAGAGTCAGAATAATAGAAGAGTATATATGAATGTGAACGAGGCAAGAAGTATGTGCTAAGAGTTGTTTAGCGGTCCGTTTTCTATGAATTTTATAAAATATATTATGATAAAACTATACTAACAGGCCGAAGGATTAGTCATAATAGACCCGATATAGTTTTACATAACAAAATTTAAAAAATAACTTATATCATTGATGTCGCTATTCCAAATTCCTGTAATATTCAAAAATCTGTTTCTGAAAAAATAAGAAAATATACAGTTTTAGGAAATGAGATTAAAAGAATTTGGCATTCTCAGACTATAAAAATATTACCATTTGTTATTTCGGCTACTGCCATTATACCTAGCTCTCTCATTCAAAATTTAGGCGTATTAGATCTGTCAAAGAATTTATATATAAAAATGCGAAAATCAGTCATTTTAAATACATGTAGGATTATGATAGATTTTAATATACAAAATTATAAAACACTTAATAAATGTCTTAAGTTTTCCCCAATAACTAACCTTCGTTTCTAAGAAAAAATACATTGCTAACAAATACATAATTATCTCATTTTCTTCTCACCTTATTTACAAGGAAATATAATACGTTCATCTTATGGATGTATATTGCAAGTAAAATAATACTTCATTGGTTTTTATGTGGTACACATGAGGTGTCACATAAAAATTTAATTATTCAAATTGAATGTATAAAAAAATCCCAATCGCTAATGAGGGATGGCAAAATTATTCCAATTAAATACTAAATACCAGAACATATAAAGAAAACTGAATACGCTTAACAGTTCGTTGGTGCATTTTACGATTTAATTTAAATTAATTTTAATTTTTTTTTTAAAGAAAGAAAAACATTCCCGGGTTACGAATAACCTGACAATATTTGAAAATCCCCTACTACCACCAGAGTAAGCTGAAAATGTCGCTTGTGTTGTGATAGAGGACTTAGCGAGCCGAGGAATTAAACACACTACGCCTGGGTGGGACCCAAACACGATGTCAACTCGGCCACCGACCGGAGAAATTTCTATTCATTAGCCATGAAAGTGATTTATTTTCGGTAAACGATAAAATTCAACGCAATAAAAAAAACGTCGGTGACAGATCATAGATAATAAAATAAAATAATATAAAAACTCTTCTGCATAAAAATGCTCTTAGAAGCCACTAGATTTATTTTGTGTTCGAAAAAAATGTACTTCTCTAACATTGAGGTATAAGTCAATATCAGAAACATTACACGTACGTTGTTTTATTAAAATCAATAAATAACATTATTCACTATCATAATATTGAATTATGCGAAGTCATATTATTTTTCAATGCATGATACTTAAATGAAAGTTATGTTGTTAAGTAAATTTATGTGATAAGTTGACCTAAAATTCGGTAGTTTATAGTGAATTTACAATTATCTATGATCTACGGAAAAAAATATACCCAGAACTGTAACATTTATTGTGTACAGTGTTATGATTCATTTTTTTAATCTAAAATATCTAAGTGTGTCTAACACTTACGTTAAGGAAAAAAGAATGAAATACCTTGGCTTGGCGTAATCTAAAACATAGTTTAAACCAAACATGTACATACTTTGATACTGATAAGTCCAAGGGATTGGAATATAATTGTTCATTGATATAAAGCACTTCAGATTGGTTTATGGGCAACTGAAAATAAACAAATTTAAAATGTTATTCAGACTTCTAATTCAGAAGACAACAATTTCGACGTACATTTGTTCGTTTAATTATTATGGAAACACGCCATCGTCTTAGATTCACCATCTGTGAGAATTTAAATAATTATTTTCAAATATTGGATCTCTTTCGCTTGATGTATATTTTACTATAAATAGAACTAAACAACTAACCAAATTAAAAGCGTAGCGCAAATGAGATGAATTATTCAACGTCCATGTTTGCCACAACCCATTATTTTGTCAGTATAACTGGATTTTCATGATATTTATAATATCACAAAGCTTAATAATATAACGCAAAACAATCTTTAACAAGTACGGCCTATCAGATTGAACGCTCGCCCATGACATTATATATAATATATTTGAGCTTCTTAAGCCATAATGTTGGCTTCCTGTTTGCTTACACCAAAACTAAAATCAACTGGTATAAAAATGTTGTATTCAAGCTGTCAGCGTTTTTATCTTCATAGGCATGAAATACAGGAGTAAAATTCATCAAAAACTTCAATAGGAATCTTTTCGTAAGTCACAAAATATCTTTAAAAATAGTTACATTATAAACGCCCGTTACACGGGAATTAAACAATATACAAGATAATGATGTTTGAACGCCAATATAACTAAATAAAAATTAAACCAATTAGAAAAACATACGAGAAATAGAATCAACACTGAACACTTTGATTAGTTTCAAAATGTTGTCCTAGGACGATCATTTTACAAATAATTTGTGACATAGCAAAACTTTGACAAAAATTTTAAAGGCTTTTGAATTACTAATGTTGGGTTGTTACACAGAATTTGAACCGTTCATCAAATTTAAACGTTTATTTTCGGGATCTGTGAAAGTCCTATTTAAGTTCTACCATTATATCATTATAGGCTAGTTGTTTGACAGAACTAAAATAATAACAGAACTTGAAAAAATCTTTCACGGAACTTAAAAATTAACTTTGAAGATTTGTTCAAATTCTCTAAAACGTCCTAAGAAACAGTCGTAGGACCTTAACGTGAGTTTTATTATTTATAAATAGGAGATGAATAGCTAAACTATTATGCACACAGTTTTATAAAATGTTGAATTTTAAATTTAAATTTTGTATGACATATCTAGTGCGCTGAATTTCAATGTCTACGCATCTACCATCACACGTACACAGAATTTACAGAGTATTTATCCAACAACTCTGGTGAGGACCCGACGACTCAGTTGCCAGTTGTTGCCATGCAGAACTTCAAACCGAGCGGCAAAATAATGCCTCGTCACATTAAATTAATTGGCCCAAACGACCATTACTTCAAATCAATTGACATTTAGTATGGCAGCGAAAGCAATGGAAAGCCGGTGGGGAAGATTTAGTACTAAGACTGCATGAATCAATTGCAATTCATACATGATGGGACCATTCGGACAAGCTGTTCAACATTATTCGTATGCAAATGTAAAGGGGAAAATGACATAAACAGAATGTGTGTGCATAGGGATAAAAACATTTAATTATATGAATCGTTGTTTCATAATATGTCAAGAGCGGAATGTTTTTTTAATAGTTTCGCATTTCAAGAGTCTGAAACAGTCATTAACAAATTTGAAGTATTTATTTCAGAATAAGGCCGTAGTACCAGAAATCGGAAATGTATAAAGACGGGTTCACAGAATTTGAACAATTCATCAAATTTCAAAGTTGATTTTCAAGTTCTGTGAAGGTTTTATTCATGTTCAATTATTATTGACCAGTTGCTTCACATAGTAACACTACTTTGATAGAACCTTCACAGAACTTGAAGCTAAGAACAGAAGTAAAACTACATAATGATATCAATTAAAATTTTCGCTGCCAAAAGCATTGTTGTGAATAATTTTTGGGTTATTATGCAGTGTTGCGCTTACCAGTGATACAGTGTCCATTATCAGCGCCAATGTGAAAAACGTTGGCTAAAGAAGGAGGAAGCGCACCCCGGCATAAGAACCCAAACATTAATCACGATAAAACCAATTAACGTTGACATTTAATCAAACTGAAGTTAAACAAAAAAAAGCTTAAAATTTAGATTAAAGATATTTTGTCAGGGCACTTTTATACCGTTTGCGGTCCGGATTCGGATTGCGTACAGTGAGTCTGTTGCCGCCCAATGATGTGGCTTTAAAACAATATTTGTAATATTTACGGTATAAAATTATTTACACTGCCGAAGTGTAACGTCTGTGCCACCCAGACCGATTTATTGACGTCATCTCAGCTAAGAACCTACGTAATTAAAAAGGTGGCTTTTACGATTACGTCGAAACAAAACGTTTCCTATAACGTACCTCAACCTAACATACCTTCCCCACTCCACAACCTTGCCTCACACGTACCACAATTCGCGATGCCATAGTCTCACTGGCTTCAGAGGTTGGGAACAGTTGGGACTTTCATGCGGTATTCACATAAAAAATAAATAAAAAATCTAGGAAAAGGTTATTGATTTGTGGCTGCTGTCAAAATGTTAAAACTTTTTAAAGTCTTGTACTTGAAATGTGACTGCAAGATCTCCAGTTGTAAATAAATAAGTTTACACTTTTAATTGATCGGAAGAGAAATACTTAAGTAACCATAACCTAATTTAGTAACCACAACCTAATGCAACGATAGCTATCTCACTTGCATTATCAAAGCGATATATCCCCGACCCTCAATTTTTATCATAACCGACGCGTGGAACAGAAATAGAGGTAACAACGGATCTCTCACGCGACAGGACAACACTATATTGTACCAACATATTTTTTAAAGCGACTCGCGTTTTTGTTGATTTTGCAAAGTCAATGTGGAAACGGTGGCGCACGTGTTTTATTCCTTCATATTGTTTATGTGGTTTTGGATCTTTGGTTGTCCTGGGCCTTAAAAAGTAAAGTAAAGTGGGCACTAAAAAAGGAGAGAGATTAAACGGAAGGTTCGTTAACGCAGTGTAAATTAAGTGACCGCTTTAACCCGGTTTAGTGACGTAACCTTACCCATTAAAATTTTAAATCAGTCACACCGGAGCCTATTTTTCCCTTGCGACGAAAAAAACCCGAGGTAAATAATGTTTCCATATAAATATTTACATCCATAAGGCACAAATACAAAGTAAAAGAGGAAAATCCCTTCGCATTAAAATTTTCTTTGTGCTTTATAAATAAACTTCACACCGATAATATTTCCATTCGTATTTTTTTACCCAATGCGTGCAATTATTAAATATTTCTAAATATGAATAAAGTTTAACAAAATACATAAAACAGTAGCGCAGCGACAATTCTAAAGCTAACTTAAACATTCCCAAAATTTGAAGAACTGAAATAAAAAATAAATTTAAACATAATAATTTTTTCTTATAAATAGTGGTATAAAAAAGCTCGTTTTTTCATTTAAGTTAAGTAATTTTAACTAACTAACCGTTTCCGTGCAGGGGTAGGCATAGAGGGTAGACCGTCATAAAAATCGGTCTTGTCACACACTCCTTGCTTCATTTTTTTTTTGTTTTGAAGCCGGAGTATTGAATATTATTTAATAAATAATAAATCAATTTCACTAAAATAATTCATACAATTAGTTGTTTGAGAAAATATCCCATTTACATATAAGTTTAATAATATTGGACCCAGTACCGTACCTTGTGGGATTCCATAATTAGATGCATCTTCATTGCTATATTCATTGTTTATTTTGACATATTGAGGGCGATTATTTAGGTTGCTTTTTATCCCATTTGCTACATTCTTTTTAATGTTCAGATTATCTAATTTTTCCATAAGTTTTGTGTGGGATATATTGTCGAAATTTTTTGCTCATGTCTAGGCTATCGTAAATGCGTGATGTGAGATTTGCAATTGCATCTCGTGTGCCTCGCGCTGTTGAGAATCCGTATTGGTTGTTGTGAAGTATTTTTTTGTTTTCATTCTCATTCATATATCATCTCACACATAATCTTCTCTTATTCTAATTCTTGATTTGGTCCGACTCAAGTTTTTTATACTAAATTAAATATTCGTTGATTTACTGCATTTCTTAAAATTACTGTGATTTTTTGTTCATCCTCTTTCTTCTTGGATCCACATTTCGGAAAGTTTTGTAGTTTCAAAATAGCACGAGCAACAATACTACTGGAATTTAAATAGTATCTATAGATACATTTTTTCATAGTGAGCGGCGCATGTGAAAAGATAAACTGTCTTTAATTTAGCACATAATTTATTTTCAAATAACGCATCCATGCAACTGCATAAAATATATTGGAATAAACTGTAGAACTTTCATTTTTTTCAATATGCACCTATTTGAATTTTACTTTTCTTGAATAAATGTATGAATGGGGTTGAATGAAAATTAACTCACGTCAAGCTGAAACTTGGTAGATAGACACGTTATAGATGACGATGCATTATATTAACTTTCGTTGATAATCACGCATAAGCACATGGACATATGTATGCTCTTTTTTTGTTATTTATTTTTGGGGTATTATGCCGTGTTGCGCTAACTCCTTCTTTAGCCAACGTTTCGGACAGCATTGCAGTGTCCATCATCAGGGCAGATGTGTGATGATGGACACTGCAATTCTGTCCGAAACGTTGGCTAAAGAAAGAGTTAGCGCAACACGGCATAATACCCCAAAAACAAATAAAAAAAATACTTTTGGCCTTAAAAATCTTAAATCATATATGTATGCTCATTTTTCTGAAAATGGATGCATTACAGCAGTTAAAATATGAAATAAATCTCTGTCCGACCTAATTGGGATTTAGCTCAGTTGTTAGCATGGTTAAAATCTAGTTCCTGGGGAGTAAGATTGAATCCTCAGTCAAACCAAAAAAATAAATATCTAAGAAATTTTAAAAGTTCACAACAGTTAAGAGAAAGTCCCTAGGGAGGATGGTTCAATACCTAAACAAACCAAAAAAAGTATATTTTTAAATATATCTTACATATTTATTAATTACTTTTTGTGTTGGATTTTATATTCGAAAAACCAGACCTAGTTCAACCGGTCGCTACGCCACTGAATATTATGAAACGGATAAACACATTAAACTTGGCAAGGGGAGATGGTTTCAATATTATACAAGGGGGCAATCTCCAGGATTATCCCGGATTACATATTTAAGTGCGCCTTGGGCCAAATAAAAATGAAAACAAGATTCAGTATCCGAAAGTAACGGATTCTTGTTAATTTATCACGAATTATACTTGTATTCGGAGCTTTTTATTTAGTCGATCAAAAAGCTAGGCGCACCATTTAAAGGTAAAGTAAAAATACCATAACAAACATAACACACTTAATATTTTCCTCTTCAAAGCATTCATAACATACGAATTTCAATCATTGACCCTTATGCTTAATTTTTTTATGCCATTTTACCACACTTTTTTATATTTGTTTTGCTAATATTTCAGAACTTCTATAAAAGAAATACTTCTTCGGTTTTTCAAGAAAAATAATGTGTAGTAATAATAATGTAGTTTTATGACATCAGAAGAAGTTGGTAATTTATTTAATTTAACTGTTTTGGTTCATCACGACAAATTTCTTAAGCTTGGCATTTTTTAATAATTAAGTATGACATCGATGCCCGAGAGAGATTTTGAGTTTCGTGCGCTTTGCGTCGAAGACAATTTTCGACTGTTTATTTTAAGCCCCCGCATTTATAAGAAGTTTCTCTTTAACTCTTTAAGTTCCAAATATATATATATATATATATATATATGAATTTGTTATACTGAAACGTTAATTATACAAAATTCCCTTCCCAGTGTATTTTTAAGTGCAACTAAAGCATTTATTGAGTGATTTTTGCTTTATTTCAATCGAGTCGTGTTTTATTAAATATTTTCACCATTTTCGCTTAATTATTATCGTTTTTTAAATATTAGTGCGCTCCCTCTAACATTCGTATTTACATATCTACCTTTCAAACCATCTTTGACGCTAACTACGGGGCCTTAATGGAAGCTACTAGAAAGAGTTGAAAGAGCAAAAAACAATGGTGAAGCAAGTGCCACCATAAGCAAAAAAATAATAATTAAATTGCACTCAGTGGGGAGCTCTAATAACATGTAAAAAATAGTTTAGGTAAATTTACGGTTAACCGCGCCACTTGAAGATATCATCACAGGAAGTATACAGGTATGAGGGGTGGGTAGAAATCTGGGGGGGTCAGTGTGTCCAGGTGTGATGGAAATATAAATCCAACTCTCCCACTGCGGTGCAATGCGATGGGTCGATAAAGTCCTGCTGGAGAGGTCGAAGGATCTCCCTCAACCAGTGTCTCCCAATCCTCACCCCATGAACTCGGGCACCCTTAGGTTTATGGGTTTTTCAATGGTTTGATAAATGTAGAGAGAGAACATGGAGTGACCTATGGCAGAGGTGATGATTATTAAAAATTGGTTCACTCTGTATTTGAAGGATGAATATTTGAGACTAAACGTGATTCATTTGTTCCTCCCCACACCGCATCAAACGTCTCGGGTACTGGACGGTAGGAAAAACGAACAAAAACAATCACTCTCTTTTCACGACACGCACCAATGCCTCTGCCTTAACCGGTAAATAAAAACACTTTCCAGTAAGAATCATCTACAAGCGGATGAATTATTGTGCACGGATCGTAAAAGCAGCATTTATAGAAATAACATTTTACTTGGACGGAATTAGCGCTGTCAACATCTGGACAAAATATATCTTTATCTTATTTTAATTCA
Organism: Hesperophylax consimilis; assembly: GCF_061612785.1. Classification (NCBI taxonomy): domain Eukaryota; kingdom Metazoa; phylum Arthropoda; class Insecta; order Trichoptera; family Limnephilidae; genus Hesperophylax; species Hesperophylax consimilis. Next base: position 22,705,623 of record NC_142843.1, on the reverse strand, counting down.
TATCACCATCTAAATGACGGATAAAAAATTCGTGTCGCATATTAATTTAAAAGTGATATATTGCTGGTGGATTGTTCTATACAAGATTCCGTGGTATTTACATATGTTCAAATGAAAAACATAAAATAAGCAGATTCTCGTGAATCGCAAAATATTACACATTTCAATATTACACGTGAATTACAAAATATTCGGAATATGAAACGAAAATGTAATTTTTGTCTTTGGATTGCTAGCACGACAATTGATATTATTTCTTTGGTAGTGTTGAAACAGATAATAAGTTCGACAACCTTTCACCTTTTCACCTAAATAAATATTTTAGACAAAGAGAGGTGCACTCAAACGGTGGACAATAGGGAAGGATATAGTATGTAGTTTAAAAAAGGAGTTGAACCAAACTTAGACATCATTCAGAGACCAAACTTTCTTAAAATGGCTTCAGCCGTGCTTAAACACCATTCATAAACCAAACGTTCTGAAAATGAGTTTAGCTGTGCTTACACACCGTAAAGAATCGAAACGTTCTATAAATGGGTTTTAGATGTGCCTAGATATCATTAAGAATCCAAAAGTTCTTAAAATAGCTTCAACCGTCCTTAGACCATTCAGAGACAAAACTTCAGAATCTAAAAGTTCTTTATAGGTTGAGCCGTGCTTAGAAACCTTTTAGAACCCAAGCCTTCTGAAAAATGTCTTGTATGCCGTGCTTAGTGAGGTAAGGAGTACATCAAGTGCGTATCCTTTCATCAATGTTATTTAATATAAATGGTGAAGCCATAATGCGTAAGGTTCTTGATGGATGGAAAGGCGGAATAAACAATACAGATGACACTACACTTATCGCATCTTCCAAAGAAGAAATTAATCATATCTTCGCTAACTTAGACTAAGAAGCTAGAAATGTAAGCCTACTGATAAACAAGGCCAAATGAAATTAATGATTATTGACAGGGCAAACACTTTTATAAGAACAAATCATCCTATCAAGGCTCTTCTATAAGCGATGAAGGAGGCTGTGAAAAACAGAAGTGAAAAAAAGGCTTTACGTGACGACATGAGCAAGATGGAAAAGATATAGAGTGACAGAGACATAACGAAGACATCAAAGATGAGACTTGTCTGGGAGTTGATTTTCCCCAGATTTCTATACAGTGAGAAACATGGACACTTAGAGCCAGCTAAATAAAGTGGATAGAAGCGCTCGAAATGTGCTGAATAAAAGCTTGAGATTCCGTACACAGCCAGGTGCATAAAAAGGTCCATTCTGGAAGAGCTAGGTATCCACAATAGGCTTTCAACTGTCTGCCTACATCGTACTGATGTCCGCAGCTCTCCATGCAGCGTACAAACGCGAGGAATGGATGAGCTTTGTTCACCATGGAAATTGGACTGGGCGTCACGATCCTAAGCAAGGAGAAACCGAATTGAGAAGAATGGGGACTATTCTGCACGTAGAAAACGTACTGATTTAAAATTTTGTTAATTTATTAAAAATCTGATCAAATTATTCGTTTTCCTGTTAAAAATGGGACTAAAGGTCTATAACGAATAAATTGACAAATTTCATAACAAACTATAATTAAAGCACGAATATGTTACGAGTAAGTCAGAACACATGTTCTGAAAAATTATAATATTTTCGCATCTCGTCTATTACATTTATTGGGACAAGGACACCTACGTGAAAATATGTTCAGATATATTCTGAATGACTTATATTTTACTAGGAAATTGTCATGTAGTCACAGTTTTAACAGTATTTCGATGAAGCAGCCGTATTCATTTTTCTCCGTGTGGTTTTGGCAGTGAGATCGTGTATTTCAAAAAATTCTTATTTCCTGGAATAATTATTTTCTGTTTTCGGCTACATTTATATTTCAATACATTTATTGATCTAATAAAATACTGACATGTTTGACACGCGTATAATGCCTTGTTACCCGTAATAAATAATAACGCCAATATTCTACATCGCGTAGTAATCTACGTAGTCTAGAGATTTCTCTATCTGCAGTGGCAAAAAACATATATTTTCCAGGAAATTGTCGGCAATTTCACATATTATTATATTCAACGAAGTGTGGATAGAAAAAGGATTTCTCGGGGTGAAGAATATATTCGGAAATACAATTATTTTGGTAAAAATCAATCAATTTATTGCGGGTCTTGCCCTGTCGTGGAACTCTTTGTTAGTGTGGATCAGACACAATCCCAATTTATATTAAAACCTGTATCAATTCTAGATTGAGGCAAGCAAATGGATTTATGTATTAGCTAATAGTGACTACAGGATTTCTTTTTAAAAAGCTTTATTCTTACAATATATTCTTCTCATAATCAAAATATGTCTTTATAGAAAACCATTAGTTATTGTGTTAATTCCAAGCGTATATTGATTACTTCGTCGATCGAATACTTTCTCATTCCCGCATCGCTTCGTCTCTTACTAATTAGGACAAGGGATGCTATTTGCTGGTGTTTTCACCCAGCGGCTCTGGCTTACAGATGTGATCCCGGAAGGGATGTCACAGATGTGATAACCGATAAAAGGTCACCTTTTGCTCTAGTATGTTAAGTTACCTAACTTCGGTTACCTTTGGCAGGACTAACTCTAGCGACGCTTTGTAAATCGTTAGCTTGGAGATTAGTTAACCCAGAGAGGGAAAACACCCTCTTTGTAAAACCAAGTGTTAAAGGAACATATTACGTTCTGTTGGGAAGAGTGATACAGGTGTAATCTGTTTCCTCAGTGAAGCCATAGAGTGGTTTATTATAATTACTTTTGTTGAACTGCTATAAATACGAATCATACTTGCAAACAGATTGTACCCAAAATAAAGACTATTTGTTCTCACCGTTAAAATTGTGCATATATTTAATAATCTCGTTACATCTTCTTTTATTTTTTTGGGTTAAATGAATATTTAAAGGTTAAAAGCTAATGACGAAAAAATGTTACATTTTAACAAAGCAATAGTCGAATTTATATTTTCGTCAATATTTAATATTTTATTAATAGGGGTGACATTGAAAAAAATACAGAATTAAAAATCTACATCGCAAAAAAATTCTAAATGAAATATGATATACACTGATTATCGAACTACGTTATAGGTAGACATTTCTACAACAATCATATTACTCACCATCAGGCTGGGACGTTTTTCAGAGATATTAACATAAAAATCAATATCAACATATTTTTAAATTATGTCGAGACATTTCTATTGCATTAGTTACATGTTATATTACGCATTATGACTTTGATCATGGTGGATCTGAAAACGTTTTCAATGAAGGACATTTCCCATGAGGTAGACAATATAGACGTATTCAAAATTACAATGAAACACAAAGAAAAATTTCTTTTGATACATCAATATTATTTGACATCAACATCAAAATGAAATTTGCAAGAAACAGTCAGAATATTAATAATATTACATCATGAACATATTGTATTGCTTTTGGTGACAGGTTTTTGAGCCAACAGGACTAAGGAATCTCCGATTGGGGTACGTTCAGAGACTGAGGAGAAAGAGATGATGGAGGGGAAGTTTGAGGAGAAGGATGTAGGTACCTGATTATCCAGATCTGATCACCAAATACAGCTAAAGCGCTTTTAGCCTAAAGCCAATCGAACTAAGCAATCTCCAATTGGGGTACGTTGCGAGGCTGAGAAGAAGGAGATGAGGGAGAGGAATTTTGTGAGAAGGATGTAGGTACAGGATTATTCAGATCTGATAACAAAATACAGCTAAAGCCCTTTTAGCGTAAAGCCAATAGAACTAAATAATCTCCGATTGGGGAGCAAAAGCCATCTAAACAAGCATTTTAAATGGTAGTCTTTCACGGGGGTGATACTGAGAATATCTAACACTGCAAACTATCGTGGAAGCATCATTTTGGAGAGCTTTAAGTACTGTTATATATTTTTTTTTGGAAAAATTTTTCAAACTTAACGTGTGATAAATAAGTAGCCATGTGATTTTCAATAATCATATTCTAAAAGTTTATATTTTTTTAAATCTTCTACAGTGAGAAAATTTATTGATATAAAATATTGTTAATTTACTAAAAATCTGGTCAAGTTAATGGTTTCCTGTTAAAAACGAGACTACATGCCTAGAACGAATGATTTAACAAATTTCATAACAAACTATCAGTAAAGCACGAATATGTTATGAGGAAGTCGGAACACTTGTTCTTATAATATATAACAATAATATTTTCGCATCTCATGCATTATATTTATTCAAACAAGGCCACTTGCGTGAATTAGTGATATCTTCTGAATAAGTAATATTTGGAAAATGGTCATGCAGTCATATTTTTAACAGTATATTGATCAAAAAATTCGTACTTATTTTTTTCCGTGTACGAACATCTGTTGTGTCATTGTCTCTGAGCGACGAAAAATGTAAAAAAAAAACACTTCGTAAACTTGTTTTATTCATTGCGAACTACGTAGGCAGATGCATGAATAAATTAATGAATGGAAATTCAAGAAATTATTTCCGCGGTTCAACAATGTTTCTGTTGATTTTTATCGGTGATTAATTGGGGTCTCAATTCACTTAAAACCAATTACGTTATTATTTTTAGTATTTACAATTATTATTCTCTCTATTATAATAGATTATCTCTTAGAAATAATCGACTTTTATTGAGCTGCGTTCATTGTTTTGCGAAGCGTAGTTAAGTTTGATTTTCGTATTTTCACGGATATTAAATACGTGACGTGATGTATTTTTGCTTGGGTAAATATAGTTGTGATGATGTTTAACGAAAGTGGCACTGTTGAAGCATTATTCTGCCAAGTATTGTTTAACAATTCTCTCTGACTACTAGTGATATGACTTCCGTCTGCATCTCGGATTCGAATCCTAACAGTAGTTCAAACCATAGACAAAGTTTCCGCAGTAACAAGCAATGGGAAATATTATAGGCTCGGTCTTCAAAAGACGAAGCAAACTTCAATTCATGATAAAGGTATTTCTCCTCAATATCCGGTGAGACATAAGTTTCCTATCCTAACTTTAATACAAACAAATACAAGTGAGCAGAAAAAAATGTCGGCGAGCTGCATCAAATAATCAAATAATATATGCGACAATTATTTTTCAAAATGACTTTAGGAACCGTGAAAAAATCTATGGTTTTTATTCGTCCAATAAGAAAACACGGGCTAACCCGAGATGTAAAACACGTATTTATAAAAAGCCAGCAATTTAATTTCAGTGCCTATTTAAAAATGCTGGGATGTGATGACATTTGTTCATATGATTGATGTTCCAAAAGCTAAATGTGTCATCTACCTACACAGAACATTTAAAGAAAGCATTGGAAAAGGGAATGCAATATTTGGTGTCATAGAAAATAGTAAATGAATGAAATGTATTTCGTTTAGATACAGCTGTGCTCTTTCCGCAAGTTAATTAGTTACCGCAGGATATTTTCGTACTTCAAATAACATTATAATCACAACAGAAGATGTGTGCACAAGGAATACAATTCATTCAGACGAAGGAGAAAGTCATTCAAAGGCCAGGAGGAAAACGATTATTTTCGGTTTCCTGAAAGTCTGAATACTGGATTCGTTTTACGATTGTCATATTTATAGCACACTTTGCGGTATATAAACCAAATTTATTTCAATAAAAAGACGACAACTCGAAGACTGACTGAGAAAGAAAAATTTAAAAAATTTTGTTTGACATATTTAAACCTTTTCTCGGTAGAAAAAGACGTCTCGACGTGAAGACGCTATAAAAATATATTAAACTTGTTTATTTAATACTAAAAAATGTATAAAGCATTATTGTATTTAAACCAAATACGGGTCTAAAGATTTTCTCAATAACTCAGTAGTTTAGAGTAGAGGTGAGGCGTATTTATCGTACCCAGTAAAAGTACCGGGCATTTTCATGCGATACTTTGTACTTGTGACAAATCTCCAAAATACCTGGTTCCAAAATACTCACACGTATTTTATACTGGGACTAAATATTTTTAATAGGTACTTTTACCAGGTATTTTGATAGGTATTTTTGATGGGTATTTTAAATGGGTTTTTTTGATGGGTACTTTTTACTTTTGGTGGGAAAAATGTGGAGAATTTTTCGACAGGGAATTCCGTAGCTACCCCCCCAAAGAATTTAGAAAAATTATTGTGGGGAATCACATATGAATTTTTTTTTGTGGGGAATTTTTTTTCACAGTAGTTCTGTAATAACTCCCCCCCCCCATGGATTTCGAATAATTAATGGGGAATCTAGTTTACGTATAAAATTTGTGGGGAATATGTGGGTAGAATTTATGTGAGTGCAGTTTAGAAATTACTTATTCTGAGTCTATCCTCAGGTCGGTATTATATACTTGTGAGTATTTTGTCACCGGTATTTTTACCAGGTATTTCTTTCTACCTGTACTCATTGTACCCAGTAACGAAAAAGACTCATAGGACCCACCTCTAGTTTAGAGCAGTTGCACGGTTAACGGAAGGTCCCAGAGTTCAAACTCCCTATCGGCAAAAAGAAATGTAACGGATGTGTCAATATAATATTAAGAAGAAAAAAGAGAGTGAAATCGGATTGCTGCCACAATTAGGTGCTTATAAATTAAATAATAGAATATTGCCCCGTTATTTGAAATAATATATCCAGTTCGCATTATTTGCTTTTTTTGTATTATGCTTCATATTTTAAACATGCTGGCTATTTGTATTGTCGCGTTATTTTATCGCGCTCCAGGACACAAAATGCATTCCTGTTTGTTCACAATACCGTGTTTCAGTCCCGATGCATTACAGTAAACTCCATTATGTAGGAGACTTCCAATCGTATGAGAGAACTTCAAACATAAAATAGCGCCATAAAATGAACTCCAAGAAAGTATAAAACGCTACTCCGGGGCAATGCAAAACTCTGTTCGATAGCTGAATGCACTTCGGTACAGAGTACGGAGTAATGCTTTGACAGTGGTGTGAAACAGCATCTTTGTATTGATCACTTCACTAAACCATACACCAGGGACGGACTATACCGATTTCCCAAGAATATTCAAATGGGGACATCGGACGAAGTTTACTTTTTTTATTATTTACCTTCTACAGGGTCATTTTTATACAAAAGCATTCACATTAAATTCATTAATTCCTTATTATTATCAAACATGGTTTATTAATCAAATTTACGCTTCTAGATGATTCCAGTAACTGAAACTGCACCAGTCATTTTGAAACAAATTTAAATATTTTAAAATTGTAAATAAAAAACAAAGTTTTTTTACTATCACACATATATTTTAAAATGTCTTTTGAAACTTTTAAAAAATTGATAATTGAACCTTTCTACGCAGGAACTGCCGTAATGCCGATCGGGTTGGACCGACATTTATTTCGTATATTAAGTGCTGTAATGTCGCCCAATTTTGTTAAAAAGTTTTCTGAATACATTCATGTGGAAAATGATTTCTTTTTGGGGTACCTATTACCAATTAAATGCCCCAGTTTTGCGTTATGCCAGATAGTTTGGCCTGATATCTACATTAATGTGCATAGTGCAAAAACTAATTATTGAAGTAATATAGTCATTTACTTTGGGGGTATTGAGCCATGTTGCTCGACCTCTTCTTTTAGCCAACGTTTTACACAGCATTACAGAGTCAATCATCAGGGCAGATGTGTAATGATGATGCACTGATGATGGTCACTGTAATGCTGTCCGAAACGTTGACTCAAGAAGGAGGTAATGCAACACGGCATATTACCCCAAAAATGAACCACTATAATACTTTTGGCCGTGAAAATCTTAAATGATAATAGGTTTCCTTTTAAGCATAGACGTATTTTAAACACGTTAAATCACTTCGTAAATATTTAAAAATGTTTTAATGTCAAATTCCTTCCAAAGTTTTATAAAATATATCCTGTTTGAAAGACATGTCGTAGAAACTCAAGCTCCACTCGCATTGACCAACTGAAAGCGCGTTTGCCGAGTAAATGAAGACGAAACTTGTGAATATTAAAAATGAAAAGGCCGTAGAAAAATGTCTTATCAGTCTTTGAGAATACTGATCCCGTTCATATAATTTTTTCATGTAAAAGGCATGACGCAGACCGGTCTTAGTCTAAGAAATATTCATATATCAAAGTCTAGCGCGAAAGAAGAAAGGGGAATTCTCCAGGGAATTCTCGAGACTATTCACAAACTGACAGAAATATAATAAATTTTCAGCGCACATCACGGAGCTCTCGTAGATGTCACACTGTTTTAATTTGAAAATGTTGTCGCGTAATTCTAGGCGAAATAAAGGTTGGTAAAACATAAAATGGGACTGCGGTGCGTCAATATTATTCGCCGCTGCACAAATAGGTCCCGCGGGCGATTTGCATGGGGAATATTTGCAAAGCATTGTACTTTTTGTGTTGTCATTACTTCCGAACTGGCGAACTTTTTTCCGAATCGGGAGCGACCATGTTAAGTGGAGCACCTATTCCTAGAGCGCTCTTTGATATTTGAAGGCACGCACACACGCTCACAGTTGGCACACCCAGGCGAAGGCGGCTCGAATACACGTGCTAACGCGCACGCTTAGAATATGTCTGCAGCGGGCACATAGATTTATTTGCGGCCGGTCGACACGGTTGGATGTTTGGCGTTAAGTTACGGTTGTGTCAATCATTCGCAACTCGGCATGTATGTATAAATACGTCCGTATCACGCGCCCCGGTAAAGAAAAATCTGGCCACGGTGTTAGTCTCATCGAACACAAAATTAAAGATGTGTCTACTATGTTCAGTCGAAAGCGCGCCGATGGAAAATTAATCATTTTTAATCTTTGGCAACACTGTGGACATCGGCGCCATCACAGCCACGATTGGCTGCTGCTTCCACCGCCCCAAGTCATAGCTGACAGGGAGACGCTCATCGAAGAATGTGACGCTAATGCGCGGGAATTGTACAAATACCACTAACTTTCCACCTCAAAACATATTCAAACCTGCACAAAAGGATTCCTTAAATTATTAAACCAGGATCAAAGATAAGGAATTCTAGTTAAATATCAATCATTCTTTCTTAAAACTATCCATTCCCGTACCTTCAAACGCCCAAGTATCTACATAAGGTATCTAGATGGTAGCCAATTCAGTATTTTCACAAACTATGAATACCGTTAAAATGTGTGGAAGATTTAAAGTTTATTTTATGATTCTAAGAATGCATCATTTTAATATTTTCATTCATAATTAATTATTGATGTAAAAAACAGCACATTCTGAAACGATTCCAACTGGCTACAACGTCAGTTGAACGTAGAAACCGCCAATTTCTGGTAAGACGGCTATCACCAATGACATTTACGCCGCCGAATTCACGAATAATTACAAACATGTCGTTTTGGCTGCAATTCGAAAATGGCACATTTTAAATAGTTATAGTAAATTTATTGGTCAACATAAAAATAAAATAAAAACAACTTTACAGACTTTATATTTGGTTCGCTGGTAAAAAAAATAATTATCAAAAAGAATAAACAGTGGAAATACCTTATTTAACATTTTTTTCTTCACCCCTTTATGCACCAAACAAAACCAAGTTTTAAGTATACAGTTATGATATTAAGTAATGATTACACTACACATGATGTATTATCATTATGAGTATTGCCACGCCCCCTCTTTCATTGTCCCCTCAAAATAATAATAGGAATAGAAAAGGTTTGTATTACGTTTATTTCCATAGCCTTTATGAGATTCATCAATCACCATCTACCTATTCAAAATTCGCGTTTATCTATATTTTCACAAATGCGCAGAAACGTATAAGTCTATTAAATCATTTGTACTACCATCGTGAAGACCGTAAAGTAAACAAAATTATTGATGTGTGTGCAATTTATATGCGGTTTTAAACCACGAACACCGCACGTCTCAATATTACAGTTCGCAGTATCGAGAGAAACACGGCCATCTCTCGGCAACTATGTAGGTACCTACATACACAACGTGGCTTATTTGACATTTCAATAATTTTACAGGCTATTTTAACATGACGAAAGGCAAACAATGCCTTCATACATCATCATACTGCAGACGAAGTTTAGTGAAGATAAAGATAGTTTGGCCTGATTTGCATGGATTTCTACATTGATGTGCATTGTGCATAAACTAAATTATTGAAGTAATATAGTGATTTGTTTTTGGGGTATTGTGCCGTATTGCGCTACCTCCTTCCATAGCCAACGTTTCGGACAGCGTTACAGTGACCATTATCAGGGCAGATATGTAATCGAAGATTGTGGTGAACTGTGGCGGTTAGTTACAGATGTGTATTGTGTCGATTACACATCTCCTCTGATGATGGTTGTTGTAATGCTGTCCGAAACGTTGGCATCATAATTTTTTTGGCCGTGAAAATCTCAAATCATATCGAATTGATGAAGTGTTTGTGAAAGGAGGTATATTCTTCTTTCAGAAGGCTGAGTTGAACAGACAGAATAATCGTAAAAAATCGTTAATAAACGTACGTAAAACAAACATTACAAAAATGATGCTTTAATAGTAAATAGAATGATTTAAACACGTTACAGATACCCGTCGCTAAGTCGGCTGGTCCGAATTACACAAAACAATGTTTCAAAACCCACATATGACAAAACTAAACATAGCCCTTGTTGACAACAGCAATACAAAAAAATATCAAGTGTTGACGTGACAAGGAAACTCTTATGGGTAAAAGGTATAAGCATAACTAGCAACCTTTCAAAATAGCACCATACTTAAGTATATAAAACTAAGTTATCACAGGTCTTGGTTCATTGGCTAGAACCAATGGGACTAAAGCATCTGCAATTCGGGGAATACCGCATGGATGAACGAAGTCTAGAAGAAGAATGAAGAAGAGAAAGGGGAGATTGAGAGGTACCGGGCTATTCCTAGTTAGTTACTGAACACGTTAAATGAATTCAAACATCATTTTGATACGGTGATCTTCCAAACGAGTGAAACTGGGGGTATCTCCCATACTGGAACAAGGGGCGAATATACCTTTTTTAATTAACCTCAATTCTGCATTTGAATAGACTCTTATTTATTTTTGTTTTAAAAAGAAAGACTAACATTCCCGAGTTACGAATATTCTCCTACTACCATCACAGCAAGCGGAAAATGTTTCTTGTGTCGTGACGAAGGACTAAACCAGCAGAGGAATTGAACTCACGACGCCTAGTTGGGACCCAAACGCGTCGCAAGCTCAGCCACTGACCGGTCTCTTAGCAGGGTTTTAAACTGCGATATCAATGTTCTACGCTGTATTTGCTTTGGTTTCGACGGCCTCCGTGGTCGTGAGGTAAAGCTCTCGACTAGCAAGCCGAATGTCATGTGTTCAAATCCCGGCGTGCGCAAGTAAGTTTTATTTGATTAATTTGAGTTATTACACAATTTATTGATTTTAAATAATATATAGTGTAATTGCAACACGTTCCAAAGTATCGCCCTGGTATTAGACCACCGTTCAGAATTGAAACAGAATTGACTCTTCTCTATCTTCTACCCTTCCCCAGAACCTTCAGCCTCACAACATATCCTAATTGGGGATGCCATAGTCTCACTGGTTCCAGATATTTGGGAGCAGTCGGGACTCTTGTGTGGTATTCACTTTTATTTTAAAGGTTTGTGAGTTACACGTTATATAATAATATACATTTAAATTAGTTTTCAGCAAATAATCACGTAGTTTTGTTTTCATACTTAATAGTTGCATCATAAGTTGTTTTACTTCGACAAACGTGAGTTTAAATTTGCATAGTTACCGTTAGTAGAACTTGGAGAATCTGGTATGTCGAAACTAAAACGTGAAGCGCTCTATTCGCCTTATCTACGGCTTTACCTGCAGTTTCGTGATGTCACGGTTCTAATTCTCGACGGGCGATACCTACCTAAAAACATGGCGTGTTTTACATCAGAATACTTGTTTTTCACCACCTGATTGAACGATGGTTTAAATTGATTAACTGTAAACATTGTAACTAGTAATTGCTGTGATTTTGTCGGAGCATTTCATGACTATTTTCATACAAGAGGTAGTTCCGCTGCATTGTTAAAAGTTTCTTAGCATTATTGTCTTTTAAATTTATATCACACAAGAGTTCAAGCTGAAGCCAGTGAAATTATTGCCATATTTGCAGATGACTCCCATTTTCAAAAATGTTAAGAAGCGAAACCTAAAAAACAAACCATAATAAAAATAAATAATGGATGTGAGAAAGGAAGCAAATAGAAAAAGTATCTGGTTTCCAAAAACATTTCGAAACTTCAAAGTGGTTTCTTAGATTACTAAGAGTATTTTCCAATTAGGCTTCTTCTATACTGTCCAGGCGGCTTATTGTTTAGTTGTCACTCTCATTTATCAGACAAATCCTGACATAAAAATAACTATTATATTTCCCAAAAAGTGTGATTTTTAACGTAATAATTCCTTGTAAAATTAAATTAAAATTCAACATGTAATTTCTTCATATTTTTACCCACACATTTTAATTTCGCCTAAAACATTCAGAGTCGTAGAGCATAGTGGAATTTCTTTATAGTGGGATTACAAGAAACAAACAAATCTTGGACTGTTTATATTCCATTAAGTCATTATTGATTTTTCCCAAGATTGCGGTCCGCGCTAGACATCAAAATGAGTCATATTTGCCGCTTAATTTTATGTCTTTAATTATAGTATATACCTAAAAGATATGTTTGCAAATGTGTTACACAACTACCTCCGTGGCAGAGCGTTAAGATCCTTGATTCTGAGTCTAGAAGTGGTGGATTTAAATACTTCGATTAAAAAGTGATAAGTCGATATTAAAATTTCAAAAAGAAAAAAAAAATATGTAGATATTAAGTAATACTACACATCTTTCCAGAGTGAAAGATATTTTCACTGTGGCCTTGGTAAAAGGACACTATTCAGATATAGAAAGAGACGATTCGCAAAATGCTTCGATCGATTATGGTGACTTATTTTTGGGGTATTATGCCATGTTGTGCTATCTACTTATTTATTCAACGTTTCGGATAGCATTACAGTGCTCATCCTCAGGGCAGATGTGTGATGCCATTTTGCACTCTCCAAAATTTCTTCTCTCCTGTTTCATTCCACCTTACAACAATAATCAACTAAGAGTGCCATAATTTACTGGCTCCGGAAATATGCTGTGGTAGTAACATTACAAAGTTGCGTTCGTGTGCTTTCTTATATATTTTTATATATCAACGAAAATAAAACTATTATGGTAATATGAATAATATTTAAATGAATTCACAAACTAGCAACAACAAAAAACTATACTCAATCATAAGATTTGCAAGCTGTTTTCTCTCGAAGTGGAGAATATTTTTCACACTATCCGAATATTATTTTATGATAATCTCATGAAGATTTATAAAAGACAATGAGCAACTGTTGGGTGATCAGATGTGGCCACAAATGGCACAAAAAAACTATTGCAATACAAATTTCCCAGTAGTTTCTCCGACATTGAGAAATAAATTGTAATAAAAGGAGATAAAAGAAATGACAACTGGTCGCTCTTAACATAAGTATGTGAGGAATATTCTACATGTTGTGAATGCGAAACTATTCTTTCCGCCTTCGTGACATTTTCTTTTTGGAATGGAAAAATCATTTTTAGCCGAGTTTCGTTAAGGGACATCGAATAACAATCGCTTAGTGTATTTTATTGCAATCTTCAGTGTGTATAACTTTCTATAGATTTTAAAATGAGGTTTTTGCATATTGAAAAAGTTTTTAAATACTACACGAATATCAATTCCTGTAGAAACGACTTTACTTAGAGAGATTATAGATTAATTTTACTTTTAGAATTTTTATATTTCTTTTAGTTAGTCACTAAGAAATAAATTAAATGTTAACCTTAAAATAAATTTACATAGTAAATATAAAAATAATCTTAAATTTCTTGTTATTCTTCTTCTTTCATATGGTTTCGTAGTGCTCCAACTACCGCACGCAAAGGTTGTGTCCGCCGCGCTGTTCGCGATGTCGCCACCACGTTTATTATTAAGGCGATGCCATACGTAGTAATGCAAAATCATGTGTTTTTGGTTTGAAAATTTGGTAGCCTAGAAATGTTTCAGATGCTTTAATTAAATACTGCGAGTAGAATACATCTTGATCTTTGAAATGATCGAGTATTTTTTATATAAACCTTTTTATAAGCCCAGAAAAAATAATGTGTAGGCGTATGAAAACTGCTTTAAAGTTCAAAATCTCCAACTTGCGAACCCATTTTCTGTTATGATTTTATTGTATGATGTGGCAAATTATGTTATTTATAAAATTATCGGAAAAAATTAAATATTTATGTCTGAAAATCCACAAAATAAAATAAAAGGCACTTTTTGGCCATGATTTTTTCTTGCATAAATCAAAACAGGCGGATGGTGTTAAGCGGGAATTTATACCTTATCGCCATCTATATAAGGGTTGTTATTGATAGAGGCTCAATTTAAAATATTACACGACGTAGTGCATCGCTTTAATGCTTGCGTAGGTAGGGCAGCGAGTGATCGGCACCCAAAATAAGTGGGCCTTCGACTACAAATTATGCCACTACATAAGGGGCAGAAGACCGACAAGTCTCCCGGCCAAGGGGAATCATTAAACATCGGGAAACAACTAAAAATCTTTAAAAAATATAAAAAGGATACGATAAATTGAAAATTATTCGAAACGTAAGTAGTTTATGCTATGATTTAAAGCTCTTTACCGTGATTTTAACTGCACATGTTAAGAGTTCTGAAATTTTTACCATGACTGTAAAAAATATATGTATTTCAAAGTATAACAGCTGAAACAACTGCCAATGTTGTTGCTTTTTTATATTTAGTGACAACACGGTCGATGGCATATTATTTCAATGAGAATATTATAAATGCCAAAACCCTGATAAAATAACTTCAGGACGTAAAAACGTGTGGTCAGCAAATAGTTCGTTTCATGAAAAATTTCTTTAACAGTATCTACTGTTTACCAAAGGTAATGTTTATTAATCGACAACATTACGCCCATCTTAGCGAGCCGGTGCATTGATGCGAATTGTAATGATACATTAGTATTGTGTAAAATTATTATAATCACAAGCAATCACTCTCCAGGTAACCTCCGCAATAACTAAGAAAAAAGTAATGATTCCGGGTAATCAACACCCAGTAAATGCATTAATTTCTAAAAGATTAGGGTTAAATGCATCCATTACTAATATCTATTAACTAAGACTAGTTAGTACTAACACAGTACTTGAGTCACTCTATTCGCTTTATCTACGGCTTTACCTGCAGTTTCGTGATTTCATGGTAAGTAATTGGTTAGTAACTAACTAAGCAATAGAGATGGCACGAGTTCCATGCTTGGCAGGCAGAAGATTTTTCACAGCATCCGTATTAAATCTATATATATACATAAATATATATTTTTATTATTTTGACAACACAAAAGTACATGTAATGAATATGTACGGAATATGTCTAGTATAAGTAATAATCAGGATGATAAAAATTATAGCTTTTTATAGTTTGATATTAAACGTGGCTTTTTATTAGCCTGCGACGCTTTTTCTTTTAGTTAGTGCATCTTATATATCAATATAATTACTGTACTTAATGTAGGTCGGAGACTATGGAATAATAGTGAACGTATATCTCTGAAGAATGTACAACGCAAACGGAGGTATAAAAGGTTTGCGTGTTCGTAGCACTCTTTCCATTTTGATCGAGCTTATCGTCGCGAAGATTTTCTAGCTTCATCATAAATAAGGTATATTATTGAGCTGCGGCGCTTTTTCATAGATCTATATCTCAGGATGATAAAAACACAGTATTTTGTGGTTTGATTTTAATTTAAGGGTTTCCCTTTTAAAAATAAATACGATTGGGCTACTAAGTATTGTACCGAAAATTTTACTTTTCCGATGATAAAAATGGACAATGCGTCTCGATTTGACCTAAAACTGTAATTCTGTAATATATTTATGCACATACCTAAATATAAAAATTAACAAATATTCTTAGATTTTCTGAAATATTCTTCAATTTTAGACCTTAAATTTTTTTTATTTTTTTTATTTATTTTTTTTTTTTTTTTAAAAGAAAGACAAACATTCCCAGGTTACGAATAACCCAACAATGTTTGAAAATCTCCTACTACCACCACAGAAAACCGAAAATGTTGCTTGTGTTGTGATGGAGGACTTAGCCAGCCGAGGAATCGAACACGCGACGCTCGGGTGAGACCCAAGCGCTATGCCCACTCAACCACTGACCGGTCAAATATTCTTAGATCTTAGATCATATTTTTAAATTTTCATAAATATATGTTAAGATCATAGATTTTCTTAGATCTTAGATCATATTTTTAGATTTTGTTGAATATATGTTAAAATCATAGATTTTCTTGAATCTTAGACCCTAAATATTCTTTGATCTTAGATCATAGATTTTATTAAATTTTCTTAAATCGTAGACCTTAAATATTCTTGAATCTTAGATCATATTTTTAGATTTTCTTAAATCTTAGACCTTAAATATTCTTTGATCTTAGATCATAGATTTTATTAAATTTTCTTAAATCGTCGACCTTAAATATTATTGAATCTTAGATCATATTTTTAGATTTTCTTAAATATATTTAAGATCATAGATTTTCTTAAATCTTAGACCTTAAATATTCCTAAATTTTGGATAATATTCTTCGATTTTCTTTGTTTCTTATATAGTTCAGGTATAAAAAAAATATTGTCGGTGGGGAAAAAATTTAAATGGTCCTGGGGTTTTGCGAATATCCAAGGAGCATTTAAGGGTTCCGTGGCCAGAACAGTTGTGGAACCCCTGGTCTGCACACTAGCTTCTAATTTCACGAAATACTATAATAGCAAAATCCAAAATCAAAATTATTTAAAATTCATCCTCCTGAAATACTCAAAATTGCCAACTGAGTTTCATTATACGGGCATTTTTATGCACAACAAAGACTATTTATTATAATAATCTATTTTTAATACAATACTTATCTAGGTCGAGCACTAGTTTCACTCGTGTTCGCAGTAAACTTTGTCGACCTATGGTCAACATCATAACTTTATTTACAAATGTGTGATAAAAAGTAAGCAACGTCTATATCTAAAGCATCTATAACTCTAGTTATTTGTAACTGTGCCACGTGAACTGTTCCATGCGAACATTGAAATGCGAACATATCGCTGGCTTGTGATAAGCGGTTCGCTATTAAGAAAAATGCCACCACAAGAAGGAACGACGATTTTAATAAATTCCCGGCCATGGAAAGACTTGCTTTCGGAAAGATGCTGTGATTCGGATCAAGAAAACTAAGAAGAAAGTGTAACATGAATCATGACTTCCATAGAGTGCCTTAACATCGATTCAACGGAGAAATACTTCCCAGAGAAGAATAATAGTGTATGTAGTAAGTATTGTTATGTCTGCAGTATAATTATGTAGGCATTGTCAAACTGATCACCATTTGGACATCCTCGGTCGTCGAGAAGGGGGTTAATTTCGTTTGATGAATTTGTGTTATTTCACAATTCATTTATTTAAAATAATAACAGTATAATTCAAGAGTGGAATATACTCTCAGTATCACCCTGGTGTAAGACAACCATTCAGAATTGAAGCGTTGCTTGAAATTACTCTAGCCGTGTTTGGCGACCAGGTCTGAATAGCCACGTGCTCCACCACATTCCTCTTCTCCATCTTCTTCCCCTCCCCACTACACTTCAGCCTCACAACATACCCCAGTTGTGGAAGCCATAGTCTCTCTGGCCCTAGACGGTTGGGAGCGGTTGGAACTCTTGTGCGGTATTCACATTTGATATGAGATATTTTCAAGCAATGCCACCAATAATCCGATACAGCTTAATATCCTATCTGTTTGCACAACAGAGATGAGGGTTTGTGTATTGATTCGTGTTTTAAAAAAATATTATTACGTTCGGAGTGTAAACGTGTTACCTAGAACGGCGGAATGATTCCTTAAATCGTATTCCAGAGACGTTCGGATTTTCGTCTTCCGAACGAAAGCATAATATTTTATTTATTCAGAAAATACGCCTACCTCTTCAGTGATACATTTCCCGCACAAACACGTGCGTGAGATGTGGAAACAATCCGGATCTCAAGACGAAAGAAGGAATGTTCTCGGGGAATAATGCGAAAACTCTGTTAGTTAGGAATTATTCCAAAGATTTAGAATGTCCTGAAAAGTGGATAAAATTACAACATGCAGGAAATAATCATAAATGTTCCTGTAGCAAAAATATATTTAGATACTGGTGACCGGATAAATCATCATAATGATAATTCATCACATCTTTAAAAAGTTATATAAAGTCATTGAAAGTGATGAAACAAAAACTTTATTAACTGGGTTAAGTAGGTTAGGTTTGGTATAATTTTTCATCGTTTCTAATGACTTTATATCACTTTTTAAAAGTGTGTTGAATTGTCACTGTGTTGAGTTATCATGGAACCTTATATACTATAACATACCTACTGCAAGGCGAACAGGTCAGTACATTTACTCCGTACTACTTGTAATATCCTTAAATTACGACTGATATTTTTTTTATGTAGTGAATTGTGTGTATCTTCAATAACATACACGAAGTTTATCGAGATTACAACATTACACGAAGTACCGAAGATTTGATCAGTACTTATAGTGATTTCAGGACTCAATAACAAATTATTCTACACTTCCACGTACTTAACTTTGCAGTCGCTGGTATACATTTTTTGGAAATCAAAAAATCTATAAATTTAAAGAAAGAATTCTTCTTTTTGACTGCAAAAACTAAATATTTTTTTAAATATGGGGCACGGTGGACGACGATGACATCGACAGGTAAAGACCAGCTCTCAGTATAATGTCAAACATGCTCAGTTGGAGGTTTTGGCTTTGCAGTCTACTTATGAAAATGAAGCCATTCCTAACGTGTTGTATAACCTTTTATTCGTGAAAGCTTTGGGCCAACTTCAATAATCAAGGGAAAGATTCGCGTGCAGTGCAATATCTCCTACTGCATGATGTTCACGGAGGGGCGAGTTCCTGGTTTTGCAGCCCAGAACCAGGGTGACAGGATTAAGGAAAACGATAAACGACTCCGGAAATGTTCTAATCATTGAGTCCAAATTCCAGCATCGAAGCACATCAGAGTAAGACATTAGCACCATCAATCAGCAGATCACTATTGTCTTTTTATGCTCTATTTTTTTATGCTTGTTCTTTCTTTTTTGGATGTACATGCTATATGCGATTCCGGTCCATATTCCGGAATAAATAAATAATTACATATATAGATAATAATTATTATAAACAATTTGAAATTTAAAGTCAATAACTGTATTATAATAATAATAGTACCTGTAAATCTTACCTATCTAGAAGATAATTACGGAAACAACCATGAAAACACCATACCAAAATACAAACTAACGAATGCAAGAGCGAAAAAAAATTTAAAATTTTGAGTGCAGCCAAAAATCAAGAACCTTTTTCTAGATTTTTTTTTATGTGATTATCGTACAAGAGTCCCAACTGCTCCCAACACTCTGGAGCCCGTAAGACTATGGCAGTGAGGAGGGTAAGAAGAAGAGGAAGAGTACCTGGCTATTCAGATCTGGTCACCAATTACGACTAAAGCCATTTCAAGCAAAGTTTAAATTCTCAATGGTGGTCTTACAACAGGGCGATACTGAGAGTAGGATAATTTACCTTTCACTCTGGATTGTGCCGCAAGTATATTATATGTTATCTTATTTGAATAAATCGTGAAATAACACAAATTTGAACCGATAACAGATTTGAACCCGCGACCTTCGGATTGCTAGTCGAGAGCCTCTCGGAGGCCGTTTATCGAATAAAAGAACTTTTCGTATTCACTGTTAGCTCCAATGTTAAGAAATTACAGCACAAATAGAATTTTCTGCCAAACAAAAATACTCAGATTTACAAACTATAAATTACTACTACCTTAGTAGTAGTCGTCATTTGACAACCGTTTTGGCTCAAAGAATGAATTAACCATGCTGATGAATTCAACGGATGACAAGTTATTGAACGATTAGTCAATAATTATGAAATCCAATAAAGATTAAACTAGTTAAGTACAGATGATACTTGCGAAAAGAAACAATTATGTGAAAATGCAGCGAATCTAACCGTTCAAATCGAGAAAAAATGTTATCTTGTGAGAATACTGCAGGCCGAAAGAAATAATACAAAGCCGAGAGAAAACTTCATATCTGTAGAAGGCAAAGTGAGCAATAAATATGTGTCAGAAGGTGCATGATTGGAAGGAAGTCCAGATTGCCTTTAGAGATTGAAATGTGTACCACACAGTCCATCAAAATTGAACAGTGTATTTAAACAAACTTAAAAGTAAGGTAAATGCATTATGTACATGTGCTTTGCAATCAAATTTATCTCATCGTAGTGTGTAAATAATTTATTTATCTATTTATTCCACGCCCATAACGGCTTCAAGAAATATCTAGCACGGTTGATCGATAAAGGTTTTATCGATAGTGTCGTAACTTGTCATCATTCCTGAGCATGACTGTAGATCGTCAACGAACAAATAGCAGTTCACAACGATTAAGTGTACATAATTTATTCGATGTAAGGTATTGCTTGTACGCTAGCGATCTACTATCATACTCGGGAACGATGACAAGTTATCGGCATAATTGATAAATCCTTTATCGATCGACCGTGCTAGATACCATGATATACATAAAAGTTTAGTGGAACAGTAATCAAGAAGTAAAATTTGCTATTAGTTATTTAGAAATTCAATGTAATAAATGAATAGTATTATGCTTAGCTGAATTATTAATATTTGTGATGTATGTTACTATAACCTTCTTGTAACTATATTACGTGCAGTTGAACACATCTACTATTTCTGCGAAAGTATTGCCAACTGCATGTAATCTAGATACAAGCAAGTATCTAAATAAATATCCTGATATTGTATTACAAAGTATTTTTGATCGAGTAGTTCTAGTTGGTATGTTGAAGGTGGTTAGGCTCAATAAATCAGAACTGTCTATAATTACATTATCTTTTTTTTAAATAAAACACAAGTCGGAAACGAGTATTGAAAATTATAACTCAAACACGCTAAAAACTGAAGGAATTTATTAATTATAATTATCTAAGTATACATCTCCATATTCACCGTGGTCAAATCATTGGTCTACGATTGCCTCATTTGACTCAAATGAGGCAATCGTAGACTTAGAACATAAAATCAAGGTAAAAAATCAAACACAATAAATCAAAGTAAAAATTCAGTAGTGTACTACCCAAATATAATAGAATATAAGGTACTACCTGTTGTAACAAGCAAAAAGAAATAGAGCAAGTGTGATACAAACATGTCCTACTAAAAACCCCTAAACGATTATGACATGGTGCCATGAAACTTATCCCACTTATACAGATTTTCCTGTAAGGATTTTCAAAGTCAACGCAAATATTTACAGCTTGCAACGTCCTTAAAAAAGGTAATAAATGCCATGTTTTTAAATTCCACTATTAATTTTCACTTTTGTGTTCGTAAATGAATTAATGATTGAATACAAATCTTGAAAATGAAAATGCATTCTATCAATGTGCACACTACATGTATTTTTCTGAAATTGGATAACATAACGGTAATTAATATAAGAAACAAATGTCTGCCAGACCCGATCGGTCATTCGCGTAATTAGCGCGGTTTACTCAAGTTCCTGGGGAGAAAGGTT
Organism: Hesperophylax consimilis; assembly: GCF_061612785.1. NCBI lineage: Eukaryota > Metazoa > Arthropoda > Insecta > Trichoptera > Limnephilidae > Hesperophylax > Hesperophylax consimilis. The sequence goes on along the minus strand of NC_142843.1, from coordinate 22,683,779 downwards.
TAATCCTCATTCAAACTAAAAAAAATGTTTTAAAAGTTAAACAAAAAATGTATAAATTTAAATACACCTAATTAATAAAAACAGTTACATTATTATTTTTTGTTTTGTTCGATGAAAGAATGTATTTTTAAGGTAGTAAATAGTCTTGTATTATATTTAATGCAGTGAAATACAATATATGAAGCATACGAACACATATTTAAACCTTTGAACGGTTTTATGGAAATAGTTGGGTAAACATTCGTAGAACAAATTTCATTCATTCATGTAAAAGACTTTAAAACGATTTTCCATGGCAATTTTCCTTTACAATGCAATACAATAAGTATACAATGTTTTACTTATTGAAAAGCAACTGTAAAGTGTAACGACACTGCACGAATAAAATGAAAATCCGATATAATAAAAAAACACACTATTACAAGAGTTCATATCAAAGGGGGCACGTCATTACTTGTACTTATTTGTGATATTTTAAATAGGCACATGGTTATATATGTCCTAATACAATCATTATACATTGTTTGGTTAAAACGATGTTAAACCAGGCTCGTGGCCGGCTTTACCACACCAAAGTTGGACGAGCGTGTAAGAATCTAATCAGTTTTTTTTCAAAGACAGCTAAAATACTATGTTGTTAACTATTTTTTTTTTAAAGAAAGTCAAACATTCCCGGTTACGAATAACCTGAAAATCTCCTACTACCACCACAGTAAGCGATTTTGCTTTTGTTGTTATGGGGGACTTAGCCAGCCGAGGAATTGAACACACTTTGCCTAGGTGGAACCCAAACGCGATGTCATCTCAGCCACCGACCGACCGACGGGTATTCTTTTTAAAAAATGAGAATAAATCAACCTAATATTCTTGTAATTTTAGTTCAAGTTTGTTTATGTTTTCTTCTAGTAATTCGCCAAATATCTCTATTGCTCCGTACAACAACGACTTTTCACTATGAATTATTTTTTCGTAATGGGAGTCTTATTTAATTTATTTTCCTCGTATGTATATATATATATATATATATATATATATATATATATATATATCTTTACGCATGTCATCTTGTACTCACTGTTTAAAATATAATAATCTAATATTAATAATAATCTTATTTTAACTCCCTCCAAATACGACGTCTAATTTTTGATCAAATCTTATTGTTTAAAATCCAAAATAATGGTCTGGACTCACCAGAACTTACCGATTTAATAAATCTTCTTATTCCGTCTAGATCAACCCGACAATCTGATTTATTTTATTTAGCCTCGTGTAGAACAAATATTCGAAAAATTCCCCAATTCCTCGTGTATGTGCACAATATAATACAAAATTTTACAGCATTGACATTATTAGTAATAACCTAAAGAAATATCGATATGAAGTAATGTGTACGATCGATTATTAATATGAGAGTGTGGAATGTATCGGGAGCATCTCCTATCCTCTTCCTATTTTCCTCTTCCTCTCCCTTTCCTTTAACCCCAAAATTAATTTTAATATATTAAAACTTCATTTCCAATGAACTTTAGCATAAGAAACTTCTGTGGCTTGACTTCAGTTAACTTGAATATTTATCATTGTACAGGGTTTTCCAATACGCGGAATTATTTTGAATAGCCCGTTATTTCGGTAGATGTTACTTTTGAAGCTGTCATTTTTAACATTTGACAAGTAAAAACTACGCCATTAATAAAAATTAAACAATACACGCTTCAACAATGCATTTAAATTATTAAAATTCACTTGAGTGAATCAAATGCAAATCATCTTGAGTGATTAGGCCCATTTCCACCTCGGTGGCTTCGTCAACAAGCAAAATTGTCGCATCTGGGGCTCGGAAAACCAAAGAGTTATTGTTGAAAACCCTTTTATCCTCAACGTATGACTGTTTGGTGCGGTTTATGGTCCGGCGGAGTCATTGGACCTTACTTTTTTGAAAATGAGGCTGGAGCAACAGTTACGGTGAATGGATTGCGCTATCGAGAGATGTTTAATGATTTTTTATGGCCGGAATTGGATGGTATTAATCTAGACATTGTTTACTTTCAACAAGACGGCGCTACGTACCACACAAGCAACGAAACCATTGATCTTTTTCGATTGAATATCAAAATAACACCTCTTATTGGAGACCCTGTATATTATGTAAAAGCTGTTTGTAAATAAATAAATATTGTTGGTTAATTGCAATTTGTTTGTTATAAATTAGATACTATTTAATATAAAATGTCAATAGTTATGAATAAGCAGAAAATAAACAATAATAACATATTAGAATAAATAAATATTATTTTGGTTTTTGTTTTATTATGCTGATCATAACCTTGAGATTCTTAAAATAAAATATAATTATTCTAAAACGTCGCGACGCTAAAAATTGTCTAGTAACCATTTTTTATTTATTTAATAGTATTCCGATAACATGAGTAACAAACTATACGTGCGTTTTATTTGACCTGTTAATGAATGTTGCACAGAGGTTATCAGTGCTATGCAATAACATCTTCCAAGTTATTAGAATTGCAGCCAATATTCAAGATACACAGTCAATACGGGTTCAAATAATAATATTACCATATGGTCGATTAGTCTTCCGCACGAATGCATGGTTTTCAGATAATGAATTCAGATGAAAGTAAAATACGAGCTACAACTACAATCGCATATTCCAATGGTACCTACAGATCTGCAAAATTATATGAATTAACCTTAATTAAAAGATAGATACCTACCCAATTGTTTTGCACTGAAAGCCTAAAAAGTTAATTTCTGACTGCACTGAAAAATTATACGTATAATTGTTTTAATAAAATAAAGTTCTATTTTTATTTTTGACCCCCCTCCCCCCCACAGCAAAATTTAAAAAAAATCTAATACATATCGAGAACACTTAATTTTTTAAATTTAAATTTTTTCGCAATCTTTTCATTTTTCAATTCACAATTCTATACTCTGCTTTAAGGAAATTTAGATTAATTATAACATTATGTATTTGTAGTAGGCATTATTCATTATTACTAAACTAATTTTGTATTTGTAGAACTCCATTTTAATTCAATTTTAAAAAATTTTAAAACAGTTTATTTATAAGTTGTGCTCTGTGAAAATTCTCCTGTGACCCAGCAGATCCTATAACAAAATAAACTACTGATACTTAAGATATTTAAAGAAAATTCATTCTCATTCATTCATTCAATTCATTCTTAAGTTACAACCTTACGATATGTATTAGTATAACATTGTGTTGGTTTTCTCACATGATCTTGATGTTACCGTCGTTCAATGCAATAAAATTAATCAATTGACATCGTATAGGATATTTGTGTTAACATTCTTCTGATCTATTTTATCCGATAATGATCATACTAATAAAAATGTTGTTAATCAATTAATCAAATAAAAATGTTATTTTGAAACATTTCGCAAAAGCTAGAGAAATGTTATATATTAGGATATAAAAGTCTTCCCCCTGAAAAATCAGTTCAATATGATGTACTAGTGCAACTCTCATTGGCATTAAGATACAAGATTACAGAGCGAAATCGATTTTTTGTGTTAAGAATGTTTTATCGATTTTCCTTGAAAATTTATCAAGAATATATTGATAATATATTAATGATATATCAAGAATTTTAGTTGTAATGCAAAAATTTTCGGTATTTCGTGATCACGTGCTCCTATATCATGATAATTTTTTCGTAATCTACTAAAAGCTTATCAGAAAACCTGTTAATTAATTCGTAAGGCTCTCAATCCCGTGTTTAACCGGAATTACCAATATTCTGAAGAGATTCTTAATAAACGAACAGTCATTATCTTCAGTCATTATCTTCTTATACTCGTAGCGTATAAGAAGATATCTTTAATGCTTTGTTTTTCGATTTTAATCTAGAAATAGTATGCCCCATACTCCATACAAACAATTTATTTCCGACCAACTCGATACCGAGATGAATTTTCGTACAGCAATTTCTTCATTCAAGCATTATTTTTCAAAATAATATTAAATAGCTATTTTTAGATCTATTTTCACAACAATATTATTGGTAATATTATTTAGAATTTTAAGGAAGTAACGACCATCGCAACAATGTTATTATTAATATTATTAAGATTTTTAAGGAAGTAGCTACCATCGCAACAACGTTATTGGTAATATTATTTAAATTTGCAAGGAAGTAGCTACCATCGCAACAACGTTATTGGTAATATTATTTAAATTTTCAAGGAAGTAGCTACCATCGCAACAACGTTATTGGTAATATTATTTAGATTTGTAAGGAAGTAACCACCATCGCAACAACGTTATTGGTAATATTATTTAGATTTTTAAGGAAGTAGCTACCATCGCAACAACGTTTTTGGTAATATTATTTAGATTTTTAAGGAAGTAGCTACCATCGCAACAACGTTATTGGTAATATTATTTAAATTTGCAAGGAAGTAGCTACCATCGCAACAACGTTATTTGTAATATTATTTAGATTTTTAAGGAAGTAGCTACCATCGCAACAACTTTATTGGTAATATTATTCAGATTTGTAAGGAAGTAGCCACCATCGCAACAACGTTATTGGTAATATTATTCAGATTTGCAAGGAAGTAGCCGCCATCGCAACAACGTTATTGGTAATATTATTTAGATTTTTAAGGAAGTAGCAACCATCGCAACAACGTAATTAATAATATTATTTAGGATAAAACATAAATTTAAAAGAAAATAAAATTACATTTAAGAGGAGCACGTACACGGGACTAGAATGTGCAAGGTTTCGTTCCTTTACAATTAGTTAACTATAACAAACGCGTTTCTTTTCAATCGAACTATACGTTTTAGTTTCAAATGACTTAATATATATTTTTGAAGAAGAAGATAATATTTATAAATTCAAACGAATTATGAAACAGAACAAGACGCAGAAAAATAATAAAAAGGGTGCGGTCTTAACTGAGAATCGAACCCAGGATCTTTTTCTTACCGGAACAACGCTTCTAACCACTAGGCCATTAGGACCAAATTATGATATATAGTCGATCTATAAAAAAATTACAGGCAAAATTAGTTGAGGATAAGATTGTTAAATCTAAATTAAAATTATCAGATTGACAAAAATTACGTATAATAATTAGGTCCCGGTGGCAGAGTGGTTAGAGGCGTTTTCCCGAAAAGACAGAAATCCTGGGTTCGATTCCCAGTTGGGACCGTTTCCTTTTTATTTTTATTGTCTACTTCTGTTTCATATTTAGTTTAGATTTATATAAATATATATTGTCGTTTGATAATGTGTGATTTTTTTTAAATACAAAAAGAACGCTCTAACTAAAGGCATATCGAATGCAGCAGTGTTGAAATATATACAACTGTTTTCTAAAATAATATTTATCATAATTGCATATAAATTGATTTCACCGTAAATAAATCGTTTATTGCAATTTTCTGGATTTATCTTAATTGCACATTTTAATTTTTAAAAACCTTGCTACACGTCTCTTAGCGTCAATGAACTTTTCATGGTTTTAATTGAAGTGAATTTCTTTGTTGATATATTTAGCAGGTTTATTAAACCAAATAAACTATTTGACTCCTGATAATATTAATATGACAACTCTGCGGAAGAATGGTAAGTTTTGGCTTTTGGTAGTTGTGGGTTAAATTGCTTTTTGTTGTCATGAAAATACATTAGTTTTTAACATACTCAAATTAAAGAATTATGTTATCGATTTAGCGAACAACAGTACCAGCACCGACAACAATATTTGTTCATTAATTTTTTGGAATAACTTAGTGAGTAAAACCTCCAATTTTAATATTTAAACATTGGAGAAAATATTAGCGATTCTTAAACGAAAAGATACTTAAACTCAACCAAATGAGCTCATTACCAACTGAGCTAATGGGACCCTATCACCTAGAGCGGTTCCCCGGCAAGACAAGGGTCCTGGGTTCCAGTCCTAGATGTGACCGTATCTTTTTCTAATTTTTCTGTTTCAGATTTTCGTTTAACAATCGCTAATATTGTCTTCAATAATTAAATATTATAATTTGAAGTTTTACCCACAATGTTATTCCAAAAAATAAATATTCATCCTAGACTTGCAGAAAAGTCAATAGATGTTGCACATTAAAATAAAAAATAAGATATTTTTATCTAAGACGCTGTCTAGATTGCATTTAGTTCGGGTTGAATCTTGCGATCATACAAAACGATAGTTGCCAACAAATAGAGAAAAATGAAGGTAATGTCGGTAGTTCTTATTCGAACTATGATACAGTTAAATATGACCGAAGGAGATAGGGTCCCATTAGCTCAGTTGGTAGAGCGGTGCCCCGGAAAGGCAAGAGTCCTGGGTTCAAGTCCTAGATGTGACCTATCTTTTTCTGATTTTTTTAGTTTCAGATTTTCGTTTACGAATCGCTAATATTGTCTTCAATAATTAACAATATTTGTCTTTCTATAGTTCTAAATTAAAGCGCTCAAACTTGCACTATATTTCTCTGTTCTTCTATCACTCTGTTCCATCTTTAACACAGTTTCAAACTAAGTAGTGATGATAGGACATGGATAGATAACATCACGGTAGGAACTAACTTCTCATTTCAAAATCCAACATATTATTGGTTAGGGAGGTGCGTGTGAAAAAAAAGCCCTGTAAAGGTGGTACAAAGATCAATTATTATTAAAGTACTAATAACCAACTTTCTCTTCAGCAACATGTTTTAAAAAATGTTCAATTTACCCAAAAATTGAAGACAAGATTCAAAGATTATTGAAAAAACTAAAACTTAATTCACCATTAAGACATAAATATAACATCAAAATTTTGTACTCAACAAATGCAAAATTATTATATTTTAGGGATAAAATATTTTTATTGTCTTCTCGAAGAAGTAAAAAAAAATTATTATTGGAGAAAAAAGTATCGTAATATCATTAATAAAAATCAGTAATTTAATTTCGAACCACATTTATATTTTTCAATGTTACCACATCCTATACTATTACACACTACAATATTACTTTTTAATCCCACACCAAAATCTAGAACTAGTTCTCTTAATTGACTTAGAAATTTGCGTATTTCTTCTTGTGCTATTATTTATGTATTATTGTAACAGTATTATAATTTAAATAAATATATATCGACGCCAGAATGGAAAATGGGCGTAACCGACAAATTAGTCAAAAATTATTTAATCATATTGATTAGTTGTCGCTTACGCCCTTTTTTCGAATTTTGCCGATAGAGTAACCAAGTCATTGCCAACAAGTATGATATTCATTCACATATTCCGCACGTCATCGTAAGAAAAAAATGAAAAATGCGAGAGATTATACGGCGGCGTGTTGATACGGTACTATTTCAAAGATTAAAAAAGCAAATTATAATAATTTACGTTTTATTTTGTGGAAACCATTTCCTACCGTCTCTCACCAATAGCAATAAAATGACATTAACTAGATGCATGTTCTATGTTGTAAGTGTCGTGCCCGTCCGCGTGCGTTGGGAACATTTGCCAGTTCTACGTCGCCTGCGGACGCTCTCTTTCATTAATCATTCGTTCATTAGTTTGTTAATTTTCTCCTTCCTTAAGAAACACACGCGGAGTCTGCAATCAGGGCCGCACTCGGATCTGGTCATCTCCGGGCCGAACGTCACTAATTATGAAATAAGTAAACCGAGTTAAACAATAAGTTATTACTTCTAATACATATTATCTAAAGTGTAGTAAACACAAAGCGTTCATCTTGTTTATTAACATATCTACTATTTTACTTACGATAATGATTTATTGGTTTTAAAGAAAGATAACCAGTCCCGGGTTACGAACATCCTGACAATTTTTAGAAAACTGCTACCACGATCATTATAAGTGGAGAATAGTGCTTGTGAAATGATGAACGACTCAATCAGAAGAGTCATTGAACCTACGACATCTGGGTGGGAACCCCGATGCATTTCTCAACTCAGCTACTAACCGATTATTATGAATGCATGTTTTGTTTTTCTCAATGAATAGCAAAAACCAATATTTCTTGGTAAAGATTTGATTTTGACCTGCAAATAACTTCTCAGATGCTATTTCGACTGTTCAATACATAGCCGATGTAATCCATGCATATATTATGTGAAACTTTACTAAACTTTAAGTGTAATGATGAGCAAAGATAACGATCAACGGCGTTGATGTCATCGAAATTACCGAACCTAGAGAATTTTATTTTATCATCTAATCTCTCTTTGCTCCGAAAACATCCGGAGGCGCTCTCTCCTGCGCTCCTATTTCTGATATTTGACAGTTCACGCTCGAACTGCGTCGGACGGACAAACAGGTGGATTTTTCTCGTTAACAGCAGCTGCGATACGTCCCACCAAGCACTGTGCACGCAGTGTGACGACACTGTTTGTCACACAAATCAGAAAAATTATGTTCAAAAAAGATGTCTTGATCCTTAGTCTCTTATTGAAATAATTATTCGAAGGCATTCGTGCAGTTTGCTCGATTCATAAAAATATTTATTTTTAATGTTTTGTTCGCAACAGGAACGAATATGGTGTACCTAATCGATGCTTTTTTAAAGTGATTAGCAATAAATTTGTAAACAAAATGTAGAAAACACATGTTCCAATGTGAATAGTAAAATTGTATATATGAGTATTTTATTACTCTTTCTTATACCTTTATGTATCGTAATATATAAAAATTTCGTGTCACTGTGCTTGTACGCGCTGATCTCCGAAACTGACCAACCGATTTCAATGAAATTTTGTGAATGTGTATGGTTGGATCCAGCTTGAAATATAAGATAGTTTTGGACCCGATGAGAGGCGCTGTTGTAGAGATCTAATAAAATATGACACCACATAAATTTCTCCAATCTATTCCAACCTCAAAAACTATCTTTAACCTTCTCTTCCCTCTTTTCCTACTGTTTTTTTTTTTCAAGCGTTCCTGTAAAAATATTAATTTTCCTTAAAATTATAATTAATAATACATCTGTCGAAACAAATACGTTTCTTTAATTCAAAAAATTAAACGATTCATAGTGAAAATTTTCTACCATAAATCAATAAAAAATAACACCTTCCATCAAAACAAGTCTGCAAGAGTTCATTATACGTGTTCGTGATAACGTGCCAGCTACAATGGACCTGAGAACGTCATGCAACTCTATCTAAATCTCCTCTGCAAATTTAGCATCCCTTGAAATTTTGCAGTTCGAACTGTATTTACTATTAACTACAAACAAGGTCAGCTTACAGTAACGCAATAATTTCCTTAGTTTTGTAAACTTAAAATATTTTGCTGGTGGATTAGATACATTACAACGTTTTTCTACTAATAATTAATATAAAATTCATTTTTCAACGTAGATCCAAAAGTAACTATCGAAGAATGTCATGACAAGATAACTGATGCATGGAAGTAAGTATACCAATTTGCAGGCATGCTTATAATAAATTATTATATTTCTTCATAGAATTTGCAAGCAGCGTGACGTGTAATTTCATATAATATATGTGTTCTAGCGGTTGTGTGCTCTAATTTGTCTTGGGATTGTTACATGTATATTTCGGTTCCATGATAACTCAACACAGTGACAATTCAACACACTTTTAAAAAGTGAAATAAAGTCGTTAGAAACGTTGAAAATTTTTTTTTAACCTAACCTAATCTAACCTACTTAACTCAGTTTAATAAAGTGTTTGTTTCATCACTTTCCATGACTTTATATAACTTTTTAAAGATGTGATGAATTATCATTGTGATGATTTATCCTGTCACCGCGTATTTCCTGTTGAAATTATAATTATTCGAACCTTTTTATTGATATTAGTGCAATAATGTATTTTGTTCCGATTTTATTGTCGTGTGCATTATAAAAGGTGCCAGCAAAAAAATAAATGACCACCAATAAATTTTTCCGCTATCATAAAATTTTATTAATCTAGGGCAAGTATTATTATCCAATTGTTTGAATTAAAAATGCACTTTGTTTCAACCAAAAAATATATTTTTAATATAATAATACCGACCGGTCGGTGGCTGTTGGAGTTGAAATCGCGTTTCGGTCCGACCCTGGCGTAGTGTGTTCAATTCAGAGTCCTCCATCACAACACAAGCAACTTTTCCGCTTACTGTGGTGGTAGTAGGAGATTTTCAAATATTGTCAGGGTTAGGCTACCCGGGTATGTTTGTCTTTTTTTTAAATTGAATTAAGCCCAAAGTCATTTTTCTGTCTTTGAAGATGTAAAATATTTGTATATCAAGTGTTCATTTTTTACCGAATACCTACTTTATATTTAACTGTTTGCTTAGGCCATTTTTTTTCATTTTCTTCATTCTTATTTTCCGTGAGGTGGTGAATCATTTAAATTTACTGAATTTAAAGTTAATGTTCTTTATACAAATAGAACGGCATTATATGCGCCGCACAATTTTTATCTCATATTGGTGTTTAAAATGTTACCTGGCTATTATAGACTTAGAAACCTTGTATTTTCTCGGTGGGGAAAAAATTGTTTTCAAAAAACCCTACTAAAATTGCATGTTTTTACCATGTTTTTATCATCATCGCGGGCTTAGGCCTCTAGAATATTGCGTAGGTATTAGGTACCGTATGTATTTACAAAACATGCCGTTGATAAAAATTGTACTTCAAGGGTCCGTAATTTATTTATAATCATAGAACAAGGTAATATTATACGAAGAAGAGTGTCTGTAGCGAACGACCCGGAGTGGCTCTGAATTTTACACAAATCTACAGTTTTATTTCGATATTGATGAAATTTTGCACACAAGACTTCTTCCTTCACCATCCCCCATTCCATTTTCCCAGCCCTTTTGTTAATCTTCTTGATTAAGTAAAATCATTTTTTTTAAATAAAAAATAAAAATTTAAAAAAATAATAATAATAAAATATATTGCACCGTTGAGTTTCAAAATAAGAGGAAATTTACTATGTACCTCTAACTTATTTCGAAAAATGCTCTCGTTTCGATTTCGTAAAGTGGACAACGCTGAGGAATTCAGCTAGTATGAAATATATAGCGAAAATAATAAAAACCATTACTTTTTATCAAAAAACAGCAAAAAGAGCTTTTCAGTTAGCTACATCCGATTAAGTAATGTTGAGTTCCTCCTGTATTGCTAACACATATTATTTGTATCTTGTTACTTATTGTCCACTGAGGTAAACTAATATAACCTTCAAGTACAGACTGTACAGGTGAGCGCGGTCATAAACGGCAGCGATCGGAGTCTCTAAAAAAACTCAAGAAAAACTTAATCACAATATTACGCAGTTTTTCTCACAGTTAGAATTCAGCAATAAAATGTAATGACATCCAACGCAGTTCGATAGGCCTTCCGCCAACTCCATCATTTATTTGGTCTCTGTTCAAGCAGTGGCAGCTCGTGACTTTTGGGTGTACTAGAGTGATAATATTACAAAAATTGGCATTATTAATTTTGTTGTAGCTGAAACAGTTTTTGAAGTGAAACTTCTTTACGCGCGTCATGCAATTTCGAGGACCGGAGTAAAACCGACTCATGACCGAAACGAAAATGCGGGTACCCCCACCACCGATTAAAGTTCATTTGATCTAGTCAAAGTTTTGAAGTAACATATAAATGCTTCTTAGCTCATCCCGACAACTGGCGTTGGTGGTGTAATGGTCAGCATAGTTGCCTTCCAAGCAGTTGATCCGAGTTCGATTCTCGGCCATCGCACATTATTTTTTTGTTTTTAACGCCTTTTTCATTCAATATCTTATTTTTTAGTAGGTCAGTACATTTTTTAAAAGAAAATAATATTGCAAAATAATAAAAACACTTATCTCACTGTGATAAAACATTACTCCGCTAGAGCGCGCTTTGCGTTATTGTGTTGGATTAAAATTATTATCTAATCCGTATATTATGATAATTGTATTACATTTATTTAATTAATTTATTTATTTTGATAATATGTAATAATTTACAGAAAAAAAAATTAAAACTATCTCCCTCTGATAAAATATCCGTTCGCTAGAGCGCACTACGCGATCTTGTGTGGGATTCTATTTCTGTACATTGTACATTATTTTTAAAAATATATTATATTTTGGGTGTGATGTAGGTAACATTATAAAACATAACAAGCTCTCATATTTTCAGAACCTACATAATATAATCAATTTATGCGGCTTTGCTTACAGTTGGTGCTCAGCGTGGTTGGCTTTCAATCAGTTAAGCGAGGTTCGATTCTCGGCTGTGGCATTTTTGAAGTGAAACCTTGTTGAGGTGGGGGAGCCGCTCACGAACGTTCTCTCTCTTCTCTTCTTTCCTCTCTCTCAGACACCAGCGAACTGCGCCACGCCAAGCATCAGCTGAAACTAGAAGTTTCACTTCTGTCTTGCGTAGGCTTGACACACCCACTTTTTTTTATTTGTTTTACGGCCAAAATTGAAATTTCCTGAAAATCTTCATACAACAAATCGAATTTTCGAGAAAATAATAAAAAATCCTTTTCAGCTACAACAACATCAATAATGTCATTTTTGTAATATTAGCACTCTTCTACACCCAAAAGTCACGAGCCGCCACTATGTTCAAGTGCGTAAAACTTACAAAAATAAAATCCATTTGTCGGGTTAATATAAAATCAAAAAGCAATCTTTATGAGAATCTTTCAGTTCCGGAGATCTTTTAGCCACATAAGTATCATGTTGTCTTGTTTAAATTCTTCGTGGTGAAAAAATATAGTATGTAGTAATATTAACAATGTTGAGCTAACTATTGTTAACCTAATCATGTTTTACAAGCGCATACCTGTAAAAAATTACGGGATACGGGATTGTAAAGACAATTAAAATAATTTTCTGTAAAAATATTATATATTTTAATTAAAGGTACTTTATCGCTTGTCTGAATGCTTACCAAGATCAATTATTTATTTATTGTGTAATGAAATACTATAGAGACCGCCCCAACCTCAACAAATCAGTGTTCCACCACCACAGTACTAAAAATAAATCAAATAGAAAAAAACTCGACTGCTGAAAATATCATGAATTCCATCGTGTAAATTTCATTTATTATATCTTTTTTACTTAACTATGTTAGATAAGAATTTATTTTTTTATTTTTGTTAAACTTTTCTTTTTAATACTTATTTTTTTCTAATTATACCCAAATTAATCACATAGTTAAATTAGTTTCATTCAATTAGTTATTAAATACCACTAGATATAACAAAACGGGCAAATTATTTTTTCATATGTCTTTATTTTATTTACTTCTATTGTTTTGATTTATTCAACATTATTCCAGTATTGTTTTTATTAAATAATATGGATGTTTAATTTAATCTTCAAGACCCATGTTCACTCCTTCCTCTCCACAAAAAGACCCTCCATACAGCATCCCCAAAGATGACATAGGCCCTGAGGGAAATTATTTTCTTCAGGGCCTCCTGTGTGGAGTTAATATAAAAAAAATAAATAAAAAATTATGGGTGTTTAATTTTATTTTATTTTCATCATACTCGTAGACTACCTGCACGGCACAAGGGTAGTAAGTAGGGAAATATAATAAAATGTAAAAAATACAAAATATATTATGAAAGTAAGTGTACAATACTGTACAATGTGCCTGCCGCTAAAACTCAGAAACGAGTCCCGGTACGATTAAAGGAATTATATGGCATGGTAGCCCTCTATCCCCCATCCGTTTTTACCTGAAAGGCTTGCTATTGAATATATAAGGGCTGGAAGTTTCGCCTTCTAGAAATTTCTATAGCAGTCCAGAACATTCGCGAGTATTCGAGAGCATTCCACAACATTCCAGAACATTCCGGAACATTCTGGAATCTTCGGTAATAGAACATCCAGGAACATCCCGGATCATAATGAACTAAAAACGGGATTACAGGCCATTTCTATGGTAAATTCTAAATCGTGACCATACTTTGGTATCCACGTCTGTCGGTTTGTACGCTTAGTTCTTCTAAACTATGTGACGGAGTTTGATAGGGTTTTTAATATCATTTAGAGAATTTCTTCCGGAGGGTTTAAATGGTTCCATGATAACTCAACACAGTGACAATTCAACACACTTTTAAAAAGTGATATAAAGTCATTAGAGACGGTGAAAAAAAATTTTTTTTAACCTAACCTACTTAACCCAGTTAATAAAGTTTTTGTTTAATCACTTTCCATGACTTTATATAACTTTTTAAAGATGTGATGAATTATCATTGTGATGATTTATCCGGTCAACATTTTGGTTATAGGTACTTTTTCGCTAAATCCTTGACACAATCAGTTCTAATTTTGAAAATGACACATAGATTATAAACAAATCCGCTTTCACTGAACCAAAGTTACACACACACCAATGATTATCTTAATCTCCGAAACCGCCCAACCGATTTCAATGAAATATTGTGAATGTGTACGGTTGGTTCCAGCATGAAATATATGATAATTTTGGACCCCATAGGTGGCGCTGTTGTCGAAATCATTTTTTTTTTTCAGTACTATCATTCAAAAATACATATAAACCCAAATTTTAACTTCCCTATAAAGAAGGCGGCTTGTTGCAGTCCAACGTCTTATATTACAAAATGCATTCCAAATGGTTCAGTTAAATTCTAACTGGTTTCTTAATATATTAGCCTGCGTATGTTTGTGCTCGCAAAACTTATCGACCGATATCGCCGATATTTCAAAATTTGTTGTTATTAGTACCAGGACTGTTGGCCAGGTGTTTAAATGGAAGAAGATGTCGGGGACGCCCGAGGAACTTAACTCTGCACCGTAATGAGATAAAGGGTCGAATTGAAGTCGATGTAATGTAGTTTTTTAACAGTAACATAGTGGTATACAGCAGTGAGATGTGGAAGAAGTCGGAGGAGCCCAAGAAAGACATTAGCAATAGCGAAGCAATGCGGGTGATCCACTAGTAATTATAAGATTAACCAAAATTGACAGAGGGTTTTGAATCTCCGTTTTCAGAGTTATGCGTAGTTTTGTATAGTGTGTCTATACAAAGTAAACTTGCCTATCTCTTATCTTTACTAACTTAGGTTGTTTCTCCTTATCTTGTGTTTATTTTTAAGAATCTGAACAAATTTTTTTTTTATTTCTCATACACTAATTTGATCTGGTTACAGTTCGAAGTAGGTTACAACGTATATATATATATATATATATTATAAAGTGGTCTCCTCTTTTGAAATCATTAAGAACACTTTTCCGTCACGGCGCACGTATACTCGAGCGGCCCAATCAGAAGTACAGTACAAGGTGTTCACGAAGTAACTAATTGTGAATCATAAATTATTTTTACTTTTAACTTCGTGCAAAATTACCTCTTCTTTTAGTATAAATAATGTTGAAGTTATGATAAAACGTACAATATGCACGTAAATAAATATAAGCACACAATTTAATTTTTCTTTAAAATTAGAATTTTTTATCAAAAAACAAAAAGAATTTAAAGGCAAATAATCCAATAAATTATATCTGGACCGTACAAGCCTCTCAAATTAATGCCTTTACACTACGATTAATATTAATTAAGAACATACCTAACCAGAATCGGTACGAATGAAATCTATTCGGCATCATTACAAATACCCAGATAGTTCTTGAAAGCAATCATCTTCCTTTTAAATACATTTATTGAATTTCGACTGTGTTATTGAATGAATGTATAAAGAAATAAGTCAATAAATGAATTAATGAAGTGAAATCTTATAATTAACCCACCTCCCGATATTCGTTCGAGCTAAAGCTCGGCAGATACACTCATTATCGATGATAATGCATTATATCAACTTTTAGTGGCACTCACGGACACACACAAGCATTTCTCTGAATTTTAATGACATTTTAATAATGTACAGCAGTGTTAATGCACGACAAAAATATCGGTACCATCCAATTAGGATTTGGCTTAAGTGATAGCGCGGTTCACTCATTTTAGTCATTTCCTGGGGAGGAAGGTTCAATCCTCAAAAAAATCTTTGAAATTGGCTACTAGCCGGTCCAAAAGATAGCGCAACTAGGTCAAAAATTGAGGAAAACAGATGAATTATAGTAACAAAAAAATAGGTTTTTACGGGTTGATTTTTTCGTGAGCTTTTTGGTGTCCAACTTTGATCGTAGACCTTCCTCAATCACTGCTTAGTCGGAAAATTTATGTGAATGTTTCCAAAATTTACTTACAAAATAAATTAAATAGATTTTAGCGAAAATTCATACGCACCCTATAACATCTTTTTTATTTGTTTATTTAGACATATGCAATACATTATGATAGAAGTGATAATAAGGTATGTTAAATGATGCATGATTTAAATCCTTTTACGTAAGTCCATACAATATCTTAGTAATTTCACCTGGGATGAGAACGTTTCTTAATCTTATGAATATTAATATTCGAAGGTTAATAATAACTAAGAAAGTGTGTGAAGAGATACAGAGAAACTTTTTAATCAAGAATTATATGCTCAGGAAATTGTAATTGTCTATTAATAAAAGTTTAATGAAAATTTATTTCTAAGTAGTTTTAAACATCACGCTAAAAATGTTATAAATTAGTTTTGTGTATCAGAAAGCAATCGTGAAAAATTTCTATATATAGTAATTTTTCGTGGTGGGTATATGTTGAGATCGCGCAAGGAACTCCAGTACTTCTTCTAACGTAAATACCAGTATGTTTCATTTTATTTTTATAGTTACTTTTAATAGTTACAATATATATTTTTCAAGTTTTTATTATTTGGGTCTCCTCAAATCGCACTAAATCTGGTTTTTATGTGTGACTTCACCAGCCACAAGGAGTCTATGTTTTGTTTCAATAGGAACTATATGTTTTTATGTGTGACTTCACCAGCCACAAGGAGTCTATGTTTTGTTTCAATAGGAACTATATGTTTTTATGTGTGACTTCACCAGCCACAAGGAGTCTATGTTTTGTTTCAATAGGAACTATATGTTTTTATGTGTGACTTCACCAGCCACAAGGAGTCTATGTTTTGTTTCAATAGGAACTATATTTTGCAGGGCGGCGTCGAGAGTCGGTACGTTTTTTTATTACTGTAAAGAAAATGTATAACATAACATGAACATATATTTAAGCCTGAAACTTACCGTAAATAAAAAAAATATGTTTTGTAGAAATTATGACTTAAACACAAGTATGATGTTTTTACTTAAAAACTTTTATTCAGTGATGTTCTGCCTTACATGGTCAGCATACTTAAAAAATAAAATAATCATCTCCGTATGAACTATGGGGAAATTTTCGACAGTCTTTGAAATTAACCGTTTAACATTGAGGGCCTAAATTATATTTCAATTCCACCAAAAATGTGAAAAATATCAATGGAATCTTTTAAATACAAACAAAACTTGAATTTCATTGGTTCAATCACCTTACAAAAACACAAGGAAATGTTAACCTGAGTCTTGTGGACCGAGTTCCTTAACACGTGACGTCAAAATCAACAGATTCAGTCTTACCAACCAAATAGGGTGTTTTATTCATTAAATGACGATTTATAAATTATACGCACGATAAAATATGATAAAGGTAACATGTTCAGAATCAGCGTTTATTGATCTATATGAACATGTATATTGTTTAAACCGTAGTATATTTTACATTACAATTACTTGTTGGTTGGTTGGAGTTTTTTGCTGTATTGGTGTTGTTGGCTTCTACATGTATAAAGAATCTTATATGCGATGTAAAAGATAAAATCTCAGTCTACATAACTCTAATTAAATATGCGTCACCTAATATCTACAAAGCTACGTGCTATACCTATTACTTCATCAATGCAGATACGAAGTTACAAGGTTCTTTACGGTGTGTATGCCACCACAAGTGGGTGTATACCTTATCTCTCCGCATGTCGCAGAATACGTTCACTCTCATTGGAAAAGTGATAAAACTTCGCAGATATCAGCATCGTCTTCGCTTATAACTTCCCACTTCCCTTTTGACCAACTCTCGCTGGCTATTTAGACTGCTAACTCTGCTTTTGGCCAACTCTCGCTGGCTATTTAGACTCTAACTCTGCTTTTGGCCAACTCTCGCTGGCTATTTAGACTGCTAACTCTGCTTTTGGCCAACTCTCGCTGGCTATTTAGACTGCTAACTCTGCTTTTGGCCAACTCTCGCTGGCTATTTAGACTAGTAAATCTGCTTTTGGCCAACTCTCGTTGGCTATTTAGACTACTAACTCTGCTTTCATTGAGAATTTGTTCAAATTTAATCATACAAGCTTTTTGTGGGCGCCGGTTGTAGTTTTTTTCTTACTTCATTAATAGACCAATATTTTTAATATCTTTTACTAATGTGAATTAAAACTATTACATTCATATTTCACTAGTTGAAGTCCCCGACATTGCCCGGGGTTTACATGGAGATATTCAAAATCAGATGCAGACAGTAAATTTCTTCTTATTTTGAACGTCAAGTGTGCATTATATCATAAACAAGTACCGAAATTCTATTTTAAGAATTGAGAAAAGGGAGTAGGGGTAGTTTTTTTGAAATTTCACGTAGACAGTCACCTTCCTCCTGTTTTGAGGGTCAAGTGTCTAAAATTTCATCAATCTCGGAATCTCGGTAGATTTGTATAAAAAACAAATGCACGCCGGCCGCCATATACACTTTTCTTTATTTAAATATATGATCGGCAGGTGAGAAAATAAGGATATTTCACAAGCAGATGACAAAACGGTTCCATGATAAACCAACACATCGACAATTCAACATACCTTTAAAAAGTGATTTAAAGTCATTAGAAACGATGAAAAAAAAATGAAACCTAACCTAACCTAATCTAACCTACGTAACCCAGTTAATAAAGTTGTTTTTCATCACTTTCCATGACTTTATATAACTTTTTAAAGATGTGATAAATTATCATTTTGATGATTTATCCGGTCACCGACAGAACATTGATAGTAAAAAAGGTAGATATGGAATGGAAGCATGCCAGTTGTCGACGGGGTGCGTTCAAACTGCACGAACTATCAAACCGGCGGAGCAAACTCCAATGTCAATCTCATCTCTTGTTCCCCGCATGTTGCAGTGTTTATCCTACATTCCTTCACCGCTCGCTGCATTTTGCAGTAAATAGGTACCGTTTGATTGAAATTCAATCTCCTTTCCTTTCTCAAAGTGTGTAACCGAGTGTCCCCAGTGCCCAAAATACAGTTCCCTGGTCGCATCAGGAAATGAGTTCTCTTGACTAGCGCGGTATAACTGAAACGTATTGCATGCACAATACATAGTGACAGGTAAGTTTTTTTTAATAACCCGTTTGAACAAACATGTGAAAGGCTAAATATTAAAGGTTTTTTCCCGGCCACGGAAAACTTATATCATGCATGTCGAACGCACACGCAAAAAATAAAAATAAAGTAAAATATTTAGAAAAAAATTTATTACTAATTTATTATGAATCTCTTCAAATTCTTGGTAATAGATTAAAAACGGAATTGCAGGCTCTTAACGAATGAATTGTACGTTTCCTGATAAACATTACATACATTAGTCAAATATGAATATATTATCACAATATTAACCTTATCTTTACCCTTATCCCTGAAAACCTAAAAACCTTCAGTCAACCCCATTCCTTTAAAAAACAAATAACGAAATGGATCCTTACACACGGAATACATTACAACTACAATACCCATTCATTTTACACTCTATCAATTTAATCACCTTTCAGACAAAACATAATATATCCTTATTCCCTAACTTAGCGGTATAGTATGTACATAATTAATTAGTGTGATCTATTTACTAATAATTTCTAAAATTTAGCATCTTCTTATAATTCTCTAACTTCTCCATTCTCTTTTTGCAACCCATACTACCTATATATCATTTTTCTTATTTTTCTTTTTCGTAATATAGTAATGTAGAGATTCTATGTCCGCAAACTCTAAAATTCACCCGCCATAACAAAGGGTCATCTCTAGCATGGAGGGTGTAATATCACAAAAAACCACATGTACTCTCTAAATCATGTATCAATAAAATAAATACATAAATTTCGGTAATTTTCATAAAAACTCTAATATTTTCGCATTTCGACATTATATATTATCAAGACAAATGCAGGTAATAGAACACGTTTTTTTTGTAGGATAAGCAATATCGATACGTAAATATTTTACAATATTACATATTAGACCATCATTTGTTATGTATACCTTATATACGTGTTCCGATATATTAGGAATTAACTAAACATTTATAAGGAAACGGCCTGCATTCCCGTTTCTAACTGGATCTCCAATAATTTTAAGAGATTTTTAATAAATTAGCAATAATCATTTTTCTTGTATAGCTCTGGAGTCAGTAACAGAAAGTAGTTACTGATATAGATAATTCATGTAACACGTAGTTACTTTTAATCTCATATTTTTAAAAATGTTACAATTTTGACTCCACTGTTATTGCGCCGACCCGTAAGAAGTACTAGGATGTCACGTAGATAGTTCAACGCGGAACGCATTTAGCGGAGGTCAATGAATGCAAATAGATGGCTTAATTGTGTACAGCTCAGCAATAAATACGATCAAACGGGTTGGTGAAACCGAGATTATGCGTTTGAACCAAATTTTAACTCGGCAGTCACTCTGAGCCTGTTAATTAATATAATATTAAAATCGATGAACAGAAGAGTGATATTAATATTAATCTTCAATCGACTTGATCAAGTTCTTAGATTAAGACTTAAAGATCGTAAATTTCAAAGGATTTAAATATCATAAATTATTAATTATTACAAGTATCTATAAATTGCATATCTATATGCAGATTAAATTAGGTTTAGGTATTAGATCTATCGATTCTAACCGCTTTGAACTAATCTTACCAAGAAATATCTCCACGAGGACTCGGTACAAACTTTAATGTCTAAGGTGTAAGTTTATTGTTTCTATAATCAGAGAGATCTACGATTCTTCTTAGTTTCAGTTCCACAATAGGTAGGTATCCTTAATTATTATGACCCTAATAGAATAAAGTGGTCCTATTAACATCCAGATTAATTATTATCATAATGCCATAGATAAACGACGCCGCGACGTTTCGTTTTATGTATTTTGTTATATTCCTATTCAGGAAATTCTGCGTCAAACATAAATACAGGGTTTTCCAATAAGAGGTGTTATTTTGATATTCAATTGTAAAAGATCAATGGTTTCGTTGCTTGTGTGGCACGTAGCGCCGTCTTGTTGAAAGTAAACGTTGTCCAGATCAATATCATCCAATTCCTGCCATAAAAAATCATTAATCATCTCTCGATAGCGCAATCCATTCACCGTAACTGTTACTCCAGCCTCATTTTCGAAAAAGTAAGGTCCAATGACTCCGCCGGACCATAAACCCCACCAAACAGTCACACGTTGAGGATAGAGTAGCTTTTCAACAATGACTCTTGGGTTTTCCGATCCCCAGATGCAACAATTTTGCTTGTTGACGAAGCCACCGAGGTGGAAATGGGCCTCATCACTCAAGATGATTTGCATTTGATTAACTCAAATGAATTTTAATAATTTCAATGCATTGTTGAAGCGTGTATCGTCCCATTTTTACTAATGGCGTAGTTTCTACTTGTCAAATGTCAAAAAATGACAATTTCAAAAGTAACATCTACTGATATAGCGGGCTATTCAAAATAACACCTCTAATTTGAAAACCCTGTGTTTATATTCGCCTACTTGTAAATGCGAATTTCCTTAATATTTTTGGTTAATAGATAAAATCTATTAGTCATTTACTTATAAATTGACTTTGGAGCTGATTATTGATATTATCCTTATTCTGACCTATACCCTAGCTTATCCATAGAAACAAAATAAATGCAAACGAAATATAGAAAAACAAATAAAGCAGAAATCTGTGCTCTGCCGCCATGCAATTTTCAGATTTCTTCCTAGTCATTTCCACAAGGAGCCCCTGGAACTTTCAAATGTTCTATTAGAGGTAAAAAACATACCATTTCACATTTTTCGGTTGTCCAATAAGAAAATGAGTTTTGAATCTCCGGAAAAGCCGGCTAGCAAAGCCAGTAAATAATAAAAAGAGAATCTATTCTGTAATCTCTCCTACTACCAATGTTAAAATTTATTTCAATTCTTCCGACATGATATCATAAACAGACAGAGGAAAGGATAAATCGAATAGCTCCGAGCGGTATAACGTTGGAACTCTTTATTTAAAAGATAAGCACGCTTTGAGGTGGGTAAAATAAATAAACACCGTATAGATTCCGCGCCTCGCATTCGTGCATTTCGACGATCCGAGTGCAGACAGGATTATATGATATGTCCGACATGTTTTGAAGAAAAGTCCATTGCAGCGGCAACCGGCAAGTCTAGAGTTACATCCAAAACAACGAGCAAGTAGAATTATTGCCGAGTCTAGATCGCGTATTGCCTGTCGATACAACATACGACTCATTCAAGCGAGGAACATTCGCGAACAGGACGTGTCACTTGTCCGGGGCTGTGTGCAATGCGCGTGACGCCTGATTGATGCGTGTCATGTTCCGTACTGCATTCTGGTGCATACAGCATCTTGGCAGCGGAATCGCCCAAAATAAAATGACTAATGATAATACTCAGATCACTATTGACGACTGTTAAAAATACCCCAACCTTTTACTTATTTAGATGAAATAATCTTTTTTTATATTTACTTTTTGTTTAGGTTCCGACTTGTTAAAAACATTAGATCCAAAATTTACACACCAGTGCAAAATGATAATATTGATTCTCAATAAACCATAATTTTGATTTTGAGATAACTAAAATTCGAAATTATCTCTTGGAATAACTGATTTTTGTATATTTAAATACGAATAGATCCCCGTGGAGTAGTTCTATACATTTTAATGGCATAGCTTTTATGGTGGTACATCTTTAAAAATATATACAAATTTTTTTTGTAAAAAAACTTTGGGTCAGCAAAACTACAAATACTTAGGAACAAATTTCTTCAATAAATTGCCAGAAAATATAAGATCACTAAATGATAGTTTCAAAGAATTCAAAACACAATTAAAAAAATATACTGAAAACCTAAACTAAATTAAAAAAAAATAATAATAAATAAAAGAAAAACAAAAACAAAAAATTAAAAAATTAAATAAAAATCTAAGAAACTAAACAAATAATACCTCATCCCATACACACAAGCAATTGCTTTTTATGGGAGAACATTGAAAAATAATAAATATTAATCATATCATAAAAAATAAAAAAAATAAAAAATAAAATAAAAATAAAAATAAAATAAAAATAAATAAATAAAAAAAAAGCAAAAAATAAAAAAATAATAATGAAAATGAAGTAAATTGGGTGGTATGGTGGGGGAGTCAAAGGGGGACATCTAGGTGTGCAAGCCAGTCTAGGGCCTCAGGCGTCGCCATGTGGACCTCATCAATCAATGAAGTATATATATATAAATATTTATTTTTTATCATCATAAATATGAATTATTGCTCTATCCATCAATTACATATGTTTATATTTTTTAATAAATAAATTTCTTAAAAATATATACTCTACGAATATTATACGATTTCTTACGCTACTACGTTACCTATGTGAGATACAATGTATGTGCTTTATATTATATAATTGTGAGAAACAATGTTTGTCCTCTATATTATATAATTGATTTTAATAATAACTGGTTAGCTATCAGAATAAGATTTTTCACATTACTATACGTTTATGGATTATGATTTTCATCTAATTTTTTAATGGTTCAGAGTTTATAGATTCAATCTAAATTCTGTCTAGTATTTAATTAATCTTACATAGATTACGTAGCAGAATCACCATGTACAATGTTACAGATTAGTTAAGCGAATCAACGAAAAATTGATAATCAATATAGCAGAGAATCTGAAACAGACTCTATCAACCTTATTCGGCTGAATTTCTCTCGTTTTGTCATCCAGTGTCAAGAATTAATTGGATCCTTGGACATCCTTGATATCTTAGCGAGGAAAACACTTCGGATCCAAAGACGGAGACTCAAGTTACAGAGTTGACAGCATGTCACGACTATTTTCATAGAGCAGGCCGCTTTTGGCGTAAAAATAGAGCGAACAAAAGTTAGTAATATTTAATACTCATTTATATCTTCGTCAAATGTTTGTTTTAGAATTTTTCTATAAAATGTTCAAATTGTGCCTGTATTATAGGCTGTACAACCATAAAAAGGCAGGAAAATCTTCACAAAAACGTCAAACATCAAATGATATTTTTATAATATTTTCTTGTCTTTATAACATAAACAAGAAATTCGCGTGCTTTTTTGTGTTTGGTTCCATTAGCTTTCCGCGTACAAATCGCCGGGGTCCCGAGTATGATGTAAAAAGATTATTTACAAGTACCTATTATGAACCGTTTCTTACACATACACGAGGAAATAAAGTCTGCAAATTGGAGATCTAGGCTGTACCGAGATTTGGCGTATTCATCCCGATACCATTAGTAAGTCTTCCGCCCCCCTTTTCTCGCCCCCCTTTTCTCGCACCCGTTCGAGCGAACCCGTTTGTTGAACGGGGTTTGAAATTCATCTGGGATAATGATTTTGCAATATTTTTTTAATGAATTTAATTTCCGGTTGAATTTAAACTGAAACGAGAGGTTTGTGTAATGACAATCAAGCGGCAATACTCGCAGTTAGCAAAACGCATGTTTTCGATAAATAATAATTAAATTATAATGCATTAAAAGT
This sequence comes from Hesperophylax consimilis, assembly GCF_061612785.1. Classification (NCBI taxonomy): domain Eukaryota; kingdom Metazoa; phylum Arthropoda; class Insecta; order Trichoptera; family Limnephilidae; genus Hesperophylax; species Hesperophylax consimilis. Next base: position 22,658,994 of record NC_142843.1, on the reverse strand, counting down.
ATTTCAGCATCTTAAGTTGTATATTGTTCCTACCTAAATAAGATAGTTGTCCCAAAACTATAAAACCGAAAATTTGTCTAAAACTCTCGAGCTTTATAATGAAAACTTATCTAGCATTTTTTTAAATGATTTTAGTTTACAAACTACAAATTTTTAGCTAATAAAGTTATTTGCATCATGAAGCCTTGATGTGTAATACTAACTGATAAAAATACAACAAGAAGTTCAATATCTATCTGATTTTATGATTGTAAAGGCAACTCTCGCATTTTTTAGTTAACTGAAATAAAATATGGAATAAAAATAAATAAAACATATTTAAAACGGCATTATTGGGTAGAAATCTTAAATTATACACGACAAATTTGTGATTCAACATAAATCGGGAGTCTGTATTTTTGATATTTACGCACATAAAAGTGCTGTTTTTGGTAATTTATTTTTATTTTTTATTTTATTTGCATACTAAATACTGTAAAATTATTTTTATTATAAAATATTTACAGTAAATAATAATTAGATTATTTTATAATTTGATATACAAATAAGTTAACAAGCAAAACCCACACTAGCTATTTACTAAACCTTTTGATTAACTAGCACATACCCGCACTAGATATTTGCCATACCCTTTGATTAACTAGCACATACCCCCACTAGATATTTGCTATACCTTTTGATTAACTAGCACATACTCGTACTAAATATTTTCTATACATTTTGATTAACTAGCACATACTCGTACTAGATATTTTCTATACATTTTGATTAACTAGCACATACTCGTACTAGATATTTTCTATACATTTTGATTAAAGAAATATTTTTTTCAGTTTTGATGGGTATTTTGGCCTTAAATTCAAATTAGAGTTTTGTATGAAAAAGGCCGCGCAGCTATTCATTCATGTCTCGGGCAAAGTCGCTTTGTACCAAAATGAGCACGTGTAAATGAATACAATATGTTTATTAAATAGTGGTGTTTACAAAGTTATTTATAATATATATTAATTTTTAATATCTTCTTTCTTCTTCAGTAGATCGTCAGACAATTTTATAAGAATAAACCAGCAATATTTTTGTAATTTGAGACTCTTCTATCGGTTTACCAAAGTACGTAGCTAATTATGACTGCAGTTTTGAAGGCTCATTTCGGCACAATTCGACGGGTAGAGTGGCGATTTCCTTCCGAATTCGATCTGTGAATTCTCCCAAAGTGTGAGGCCGATGTATGAAAACATTTTCCTTCAGGTAGCCCCACAGGAAGAAGTCGCAAATTGCAGCCGAATGGCCCGATGGTTGTCGAAGAAAGAATGGCCATTTTCAAGAAACGTGCGGACGGCGAAGCTCCGGTATTGTCCGGATCAAACCATGGTAACGACTGAAAACGGCATGACCCTCCCGACTCAATGAGACCTCTCCCGGGTTCCTATCCCACCATACGAGATGTACCAGCCCTTCAAAACTGCACTGCCTGTTTTGCTGCACCCTGTATATCAAAACAGTAGTATATGCGCTTACTAGATGCATGTCTTTTGCATTTTTGCACCCATATGGATTTTGGAAGATTTTGAATTTATTTGCATATTTGTTTTGCTTAAATCATAATAATGTTGACTTTCTTGCGATTACGACAAACCATGTTATTCAGAAATTTGATAAAATTCTCGTCTCGAAACAAATTGGCTGCGCCATTCCAAGTGATATTTTGAAACTAACCGGCTCTCTAAAAATTGTCAGATAATAACACAAATATTCTATATCAACATACCGCTTGAAAAAATGATATCTGGCTTAAATATTTGTAAAGACGGAAAATCAATTTCATAATAATGTCAACGATTTTTATTCAAAATATTTTTCTTACCTATTTTATAATCTTTTCCGCGAATTCTCCATAAAATATCGTCAACACATTAAGCGTGTTATAACATTTTAGACGGCACGCGCAGAATTATAAAATGTTTATTTTATTATGTAAATGTATAAACACAAACACTCCCTTATCTTAATCTAGGGAAGGGTTGAAAAACTGCCCCCGCCGCGCCGTGGCGCAGCCACCCACCAAAATAAACAGGGTTTATTAATTTCCACTAAATATTTCCGTTATTTCTCTGACTTTGTTTTGAATAACTATTCCTCGTGTTTATTTAACTTCTATTAATACAATTCTAAGTATTTACCGAAATACTTAAACATGTATTCTTTAAAAAATTACTTATTTTAAAAATATATTCTAAAACTCTTAAATATGCAAAATTTGTCATCATAATAATTATTTTATTAAAAATCTGAGTTTTTCTAATTTACAGAATGTATATGAATTAGGTTGGTACTTTTCATTTGTGTCATTTTTCTTTACTTCTTAACTTTTTCAATATTTTTTGTCTCAAATAACATGTCATAATAATTCTTCTACAAAAAAAGTGTCCTTATCTAATCCTCAGTATGTAGGTGAATTGATAACAATATTTACAGACAAATCAAGGATAGAAGAAGCGTTGTACTGGAATGTGTGTCTGTCTTACCTTTAGGCAGTATCCGTAATTTATTCTCTCACACGCATATTTACGACTATTATCAGAGATAACAAAATATATTTGTTTAACAAAAACACAATCTTCAACTACTTTGAGAGGGGAATAAGGCACTGTTGTAATATTAAAAAAGGCAAACGTAATAAATTATGGATAACTGGACTATCTCTGGAAGATAATAAGAACGTTTTATTACTAGAATCTCTCGTGTATCTAAGAAAGTTTTTTTGTGCACTTATCGACTGAAAGCATCCACCAAATTTTTTTTAATGTAAATTTGACAATATACGTAACGCAAATATTTCTCAGAATTTTTCAGTAATGCCGTATTACTCGTATGTGTTTCCTTTGAAAGTACGACTTAATTCTTAATATCGAAAAATAACTGCAATCCTTGAGAAAACAACTCATGCAAGCACTATAATTATTGCAATGCAGTCAGTCGATCGGCTGTCAACGCGGACTTTATCGTAATTTTCAGTTAATAGTAGAAATTAATCCAATTGTTCTTTTGATAAGAGAAATAAATAATAACGATAATAATAAATAGTGCGTAAGGTTATGTTATTGTTTCGTTTGATAGGTTGCATTGTGCGGCCAGCAAATTGCGCGCGCAGCTCCCCCGTGGAAACAAACCTTCAAAATTCTACATAATGCGGTACTATCTCACGGTTAAATTCCTAATGCAAACTTTCTTTCCGACGGAAGACTTGATAATTTTATATCTTGAGCATTTTGTAAAATATTGTTTATTTAGCATTTTTGAAACTTGAATGCTGTAACAATGTAAATAGGTTAACCTGTACCAGTACCCTTGTTCCCGGATACGGATACGATCGGTAAATGTTTTAAAAGGCGATAATGCGTATTCGCCATACTCGCTCGCGACGTTTCCACGTTATTATTATATGACTGGGAAAGTTTTGAAAGCTGCCGTCTGACGGGAAAACTTTTGAAATCGACTCAGGAGCTGTGCGCATGTGCAGTTATAAGTATATAAATATTCGGAGAATACATAACCTATAACACACTGTGACCCGAAGAAAACTTAACTTCATATCATAAACATGCAAGCGTGGAAATGTTGAGACGTCGACTGCACGTTTCTATTGATCGCGATGGTGTCAAGTTAGGGCTGTTTTGGCAGTTTATCTCCTAACTACAGGAGGAACTTCCGTCAAATATTGTTTATTTACATTTTGTTCGTCAAGAAAGTTAACTTATAGAGGTTGTTGTAAAAGTTTGTTGGAAGTTGCGCGCAGATTGTTTTGAATGTGAAATAGATCAGTGAGATGTAGGGGAAGGTGGTCGGAGGTCTGTGGTCGGTGGTCGGTGGTCGGGTGAAGAGAAAGAGGGAGCAGTAGCGACTCACCTGGACTAGTCTGCCAGCTGAGTCCTCCGACGAACATCTTCCTGCAAGCAGAAGAAAGGGGTGTTAGGGGGCGGGTGTTGTGGCGGGTGGGGGCGGCCACGTGCTAGGGGGCACGGGGCGGCTCCCGCCCTGGAGGCCGGGGGCCTGGGGCTCCGAAGGGGCACCTACCCCGGATCGTTGGGCACCTCGGCGGGGGCTCCTGCCTCCTGGGTTTGCGGCTCCATTACCGGTCTAGGTACAGATACACTCACACTCGCCGGTTTTTCACCGCACTACTACGACTACTACTGACTAAACGGACTAGAAACCCGGGGAACTGGCGGCCTTACTAGCACACTACCGGCACGGTACTGGCGCGGGCGGGCGGGGACAGGGGACTGGCGGGCGGCGTGAGCCCGGCGGCGCGCGCAGCTCCCCTCACGCCGCTCCCTCTGCTCCCCTCCTCCTAGCGCCAGACACATTGATAACGCGGAGGCGCTTTCCTTCACTTCCGAATTTCCTTCTCACGGCACATGGCACATGGCACAGGCACTTGCCACTTCCAACTTGCCACCACTGCTGATACTGATAATGCCGGGTTGTTTAGGGAAAGTCACTTGCACTTTTCTACTTACTTATTATTCGCTGTATAAGTAGGTGGTTCTCTCATCTACTTAATCAACATTACATAAATAACAAATAAATAACACATAAATTTTCAACAAAACCAATAACTCAACTTTTTTCTTGTACTTCATTGAAATATTTGTCCAATTCGTAGAGTTAAAATATAAATCGGCAAAAAACATGTTAAAAAGTTTTAAACTAGTGAAAAAAACTTTATGCGTGTTTTATAACTTATTTACGAATAGGTAGTAATTTATGATATCCATTTAGAAATCTATTAAAGAAAATAAAGTTAATCTATATTTTATTTAGTTGTACCGTGATGCTGGAATTTATCGTAATATCCGTTACGATTCCAGTTGGAATCCCGCAACTATGCTCCAGGATTCCTGCATGAATGAAATTTTCATTTGCCGGGTGGCAGCGCGGTGGGCGTAAGATCAATTATTATTTATCAACGCTCTATTTTAAGGTGGTCAACAGCCTGATCAATTTACAATTTTCAGCGAATTCTGACTTTTCATAAAAAATTACTATGCTTATTTTATAATTATTTTGCATTGTTTAATTTTTTAACCAATAGGTAGGTACCTAACAACCGAAATTTAGAAATAAATCTCAGACTAATAGATTAAAAAAACTTTCATGCCACAGAGCCTTTAGAAAAAAAAATTTCATGATTTTAATGTTTGATATCATAAGCAACAATTTATTTTTTGGTGAAACATGAATAGTCTTACTAATAAACGTGGTTTAAATTATATACAACTGATAAAAATCGTCTGCGTAAAAACTTTACTAATAAACTAAAATTGAAAAAAAAAATCTTCTTTTTGGTGTTGCCGTAAAAACAAATACGATTTTAGAAACAAAATTTAAAAATATCAAATTACCATTCAAATTTTTGTATTTGAAATATACATTGACATTATTAATCAATTGGAATATTTTAATATAAAAAAACATAAAAAAATTGAAAATGTTTAGATCTCATCTTCAAAATCTAGAAAAAATATCCCTTTTATTTAGGGAATCTGCAAGAAAACTGTAGAGCGCTAGTAATACTTTATCGGTAGCACTTTTTATCTCGTTTATAAAATATAACTCATTGTTTACACAATTTAAACGTTAATTTTTTATACGTGTTTGCCTGCATATGCATGACATTTATGTTATTAAAAACGCCTACGCAGTAAAAGTCAATTCATAATATGTCAGAAATAATCTCACTTTTTAAGTAACAAGAAAATAAATTCACAAGATGACATTAATAATTGACAGTGTTGTAATTATGATATGCTTTAATCTTGATATTTGAAGGCAAGCACTTTTAAAACAGTTGGAAGTAGGTACTGTGTATACCCAATCTAACTTAAAAGAACTTTATCTATATTGAATCTAATATTTTTTTATTTTAAATATTGAAATGTTATTTACTTTGGTAATAGGTACCTACCTATTATCCATTCATCAAATAATTATTTGTTATGATTGGTTCTTTACTTAGTTCTATAAAAAGTGTAATGTACGAACTTATATCAAAAATAGATATCTGTTGGTTAATATACAATTTTGGAAAAAAGAGAACATTTTCAGTTTTCAATGATCAAAGAAGTTGTATTTTTTTTTGTAAGATTATTTATTATATATATAATTTAATTTGGAATGTTTTCATGAATGATTTTAAATGGGAGATTTATTTCTTTATTTTAATTCGATCTCTAATCTCTTCTGGTTTTCTCAGAAATTTGATCCGTGTTTAAATGTAAGAACTACGAATCTAGATTTTTTTAACGCAAGACGGAGTAGGGTTTGTTTGCGCTCCTAATGAAACCAAATATTTTCTGTCAGCAGTTTCTTCCTTAGATTTAGATGTTTAATGGATTCCTCAAACGCGGTTTTTTTACAATAAAATTGGTATAATTCTGTAAAAAGATTTTACCTCGTTCAGGCAAAATGTAAAATTATTTATTTAAATAAATTATCGACATATTTTTACTCATTGATTATTTATTCAACTTATTTTCATCTACTTTCTTTTTTCAGTTGCGATAAAATCTTTAAACATTTTTACATGGACTTCGCAATACCTCTAATTTGTAAAATTGAAAACTTTAAGTATATAACTTTAATTGAATAACTTTAAGTTAATAGCTTTAAATTAATAATTTCATTTATTAATAAACAATCATTAATAAATGAAATTATTAATTTAAAGTTTTTAACTTAAAGTTATTCACTTATAATACTTACAATATACAAATATTTGATAACGTCAATGATCTTAATATTTATAAAAGTATTTAATAATTAATCCTGTTGTACTAGTTTATAACCCACCGGAGTAATTGTTACTCTCGCCTTTAAAATAAACGATTTTTCTATTTTCGCCTAAATATAACATACTAATACTTCACTTAGAGTTACTCTCTAATAACAATCCATTAAGAATAAATGCAACGAAAAATTTAAAACATTTTTCTTTTTAGGATTATAGTTGGTACTTTCTGTGTGTTCTTGTAATATTCATTATTATGTTGACGGCACATGTTGTACCGACAAAAAAAACAATTGTTTTACATCTATTTTATATCTTAAATATGTACTGTATCGCTGGATTCTTCGGAGCTTTTATAGTTAGTCATCTTAACATAGCGATCAAATATATCTTAGCATAGATGATCAAATCACCCCAAGGGCACTTATGATAATGTTTTTGAAGGATTGGAAAAGTAACTAGAAAATTATAAACTCACGGATCACAGGTCCACATTTTTACTCAGGTTCGTTAAATTATTAAATTTACTGAATCTTAATTTTTTTCAAATAATCATCTATTTTTTTTTAATTATAAACGTGTCTATATTCTAAAACACGATAAATCTATCGAATCTAGTGACTACTGTTTCAAAATTAGAAATTATATTTATCATAGCTCCAATAGTACCTATAGCTCTTTTCACATTGGGGATAAAAACATAGTTACTGACGTCACTCGGCAGGGGCACAAAAACCCCTGTCAAGTTCCGTACAAAATCAGGATTTAATCATTACACGCACTATAAGACTCCCGTTGTGAATAGAGTAGGCATACACATGGGCCGGTAACTTTTTGCCCTAGGCATTCTGAAAAGGTAATTTGTTTGGCAATGATTTGGTTTTATTAAGATTAACTGGAATCTGTCGAACCAAATATGCTCACAAAAATATTATATTACACAAGCATCTGACCATTTCTCCACGGAGGTAGGCAGAGGATGGAATTCCTCCAAAGTCTGCCTTGGCACACAGTGGCCGTTTTCTTTGATCTGTGCAGTGAAATGCCGAAGAAAAACTACGGCTAATAAGACTATTTTTTTAATATTCCTATAGTTCATACAAAGCGCCACTACATCATAACATTTGCACGTACAAAAAAACATTGGGCCACAACTTTGTAGTAAAAAAATCCACCAATGGAAAGAATAACTAGTCCTTAAGTGCGAATCCGAGAACGCACATATTTATAAAGCTTAAAAAAATAATGGAAAATTAATTTCATTAATCAAAAATACAGTTTCAACAGAAATTCGGTATTTCGGTATGCAGCGATCAAGAAAAAATAATCTTCTTTTCATCTATATGATTTTTAATTTTAAAACAATTAATTTGTGGTGGAATTCGATATATATGACTATTTTATTAAAAGTCTTTACAAAATTATGTTTTACTCGTATTACCTAATACTTGTGGCTGCCTCAAAAAATATTATTTTATTTTTATACCGAATAACTACCTCTTCACATCATCTTTTGAAATGACATGACTCCATATATCCGAAGAACTACCTCTTCACACCTTCTTTTGAAATGACATGACTCCATATATCGGAATAACTACCTCTTTGCACCAACTTTTGAAATGACATGACTCCATATATCCGAAGAACTACCTCTTCACACCATCTTTTGAAATGACATGACACCATATATCCGATGAAAAAAAAAGCTGCTCACAGAAAGTCGTCAATCTTTCATTTTTTCAATCGCTTTTGTGTTGAAATCTGAATGATTTAGAACACAAATCGCCAACGTTAGCATACAGATGCTTCATTCACATTAATTCTCATTCCTTTAATATTCGTAAAAAGTTTCATACAGAACCAACCGTTCCTGGGGCACCCCTTGAGATCATTTTCCTAATCTCCCTAAAATCTGCTTGTTTTATTAATTTTTATATTCACTCTGACATTTAAAACTACCAATTTAAATGGTTTTCCATGCTAAATATTTTTTTGTGAAATAGCTATGATATTTATAATACTACATACTACGAAACAACCAAGCCTGAGCACCTCTTTCACAGAGTAACTACTTTAAAACAATAAATAAACACACAGTAGTAATGACAGGTCAATCTGAAGCCATTGAAATAAAAATAAAAGCAATTAGGAAAGTATTTTCACAATTTCAGTCTTCCGGCAGGAAAGGAGAGAGATTTCAGCCGTGGCCCCGATCAGCAATATGCCAGCAATCGCTTCACCTCTAGGCCATCGGACCCGACCTATTTATGGAAATCAAGTGGGTCTGCCCCATTTTTGCCTCTCCCCCTCCCAAAACACTGATAGGTTCAGAGTTCAAACATAACCAAATAATGCGCTGCGGGTAGGTACTTAACGTACTAGCCTACATTCACCGAGGGGATGGTTGGAAAGAGGGTGAGCTCACGCGCTGGCATACACGTGACTGTATTGGGGTAGGTACCGGTTATTTTCGTCACAATTGTTCCCTTTTTAAACCTTTAAAGAAGCGATTTTTCGATTAAGTCAAAACATAAGTAGGGTTATAACCCTAATAGAACTATTCACATTTCTCTCTACATGTAAAACAATATTAAAAAAGGCGTAAATCAACTAGGTTTTAAAATGATTTTCGGATTTGGGTTTCAGGGTAGGTACAATCTTTATGATTAGACTAGCTGACGTTAAACTGGCGTTGCTCGAGGTTATGAAAGGTTTCGATTAAAGTTTTGAGGTTTTGAATTCTAGTGTACCTGATTATAGAGTGCATTTTAAGGTAGAAATAATGTTATTGTAAATAATTGAAAAGTGTACATTTTTACAGTTTTTCTTCAACATGATCATGCTATTTCTTCCACGGTCATCCTCGACTACTTTTACCTTTCACTTCCACCCCATACATTCTCCTTACACCCCTCTCTTCGTTCATCACGTACCCCACAGTTTACCACACTTAAGTATTTGATTCGTTGTACGTCTCCGACTTTTTATATCATTCACTATACAACATTGTTAATTTAAAAAAACTACATTATATCTTTCTATATAAGTCGAATCGGTATGTCATTCTAGTGAAGAGATAATGTGTAAGTTATTCCTCAGGCATCCCCGACTTCTTCTATCATTCAAACCACTGTCTAAACACTCCTGGAACTAATAATAACACAATTTTAAATTTTTAGTAAAACTTCTGTCTATAGTGAACACACACATGGACATTGTATTTTATTCATACAGATAGTTATTATACAGGTCCGACAAAGATTTAGCCTTTTTTATGCGCAAGTTAAATGTATACATGTTACATACGTAACATTAAATTAATATACAAGTCTATGGTATAATATTCTAATTCCATATATATATATATATCTTTTACACTCAGGGCTTTTACGTTCGGTAATTGAAATGGTTACAATTTGTCAAGGAGCTGAAAATATCAAACACCTAACAACGCCTTTGAGGTTTTTACTAGCGCCAGACGCCATGCGTGCTGCGTAACACAAAAAGACACAAATACCTGATATTTTTTTGTTTTGATGGTAAAAGTACAAAAGATAAACTTTAGATTTTTTATACCACAGAAGAATATTATTTTCTCCGAACAAACAATTCGATTATTGTACCTTAAACCTCTGAAATTTCGAAAAAAGTCATTTTTCTTTCTTGCTTGTAATATCATGTAGAATTACCTCCCGAAGTTTGTGCACTTTAGCCCTGTATATATTTAACATTTCTCGATGTAAGGACTTTTATGAGGTGTTTACACAAAATATTACTATTGTAAGAAATAAAATATGTTTATATCTTAAATAATTATTATTTGAATAAATAGGTTCAAGAAAAACATCATAGTATAATATATACCTAATTAAAACAACAGAAGCTTACTTATTACAACCCAGAGAAGTGTGAACTTTGACTCTGAGCACAGCGCCCATGAGTTCAAATTGCGACGCGGCCAAATTAAACTCATTTATTTTCGAATATAGAAATAAAATAAATTTTATTGCAGTTAATTTAATGAAACAATGATTAAATTTTCTGTCGAATCTGAGTGTATGAAATTATATAAAACGCATGACTATAAAAAATAGAAAAATCAAAAGCAATGGGAAGAAAGGGTAGGTACTTAAATATAGAGTAAATAAAGTACATTATATTAATCACTATCACAGCCCCGTGAAAAATCAAGGGACAGTCTGAATTCTTGAATCAGTACCAATCTTGAAAACGGCAAAAAACAATGTGAAAAATATTATACTATAGATGGATACCAACTTTATCATTTGTCTGAATACTTCAAACAATCAGTTCCAATTTTTTTAAACTACACTTTAATAAGATTTTTGTGTTCATTTCAACACACAACGCGCAATCTAATTTTTAAAATTTATATTTATGTGATAATATATTACAAAATAGTATCACATAATACTAATAAACATTATTCCCAATGAGTTCAAGAAAACTCATTCGGAGGAATGACAATAGTATACAATTAAAAGGAAATTATTTTTACATAAGAATACGAATTTGTGAAAAAAAACTGTTTCATAATTAACAATGAAAAGTATTACGTTTGATTCTCTTACACTGAATTAATCATCCTCTCTAAGATTTGTTTCTTCTATAATTTTGTTTTTTAGATAATGAGGTTGCATTTAAACCTTTTTTTAAATCTGAAAACCGCAAAATAGTCCCAACTGCTCGGAAACAGTAAGATTCCCATTTTGATTAATGTTGTGAGGCTAAAGGGAATTGATAAGAGGAAGCGTGGAAGGAGGATAAATGTTAGATTGTGTTGCGTTTTTATCTCAAAATAATTATTATTTACAGTTACAGTCAAGTCTTTGAGCTCTTTTCATTTCATGAAAAAAAAAAATTTAATTTAGATTACTTTTTTGTATTTTCAGATGTAGGGAGTTCTAATCTACATTAAAATTGTTTATCCACCATCAATGTTTATTTAGTTTAGCGGCGTTCAACGCGGCTGAGGCGTCCCGTTGTGTCAAACCGCCCGCGGCGCCTACAACCCTGCAAAACTCACAGCGCATAGCACTGAGTGTTGAGATCTGTTTCAACAAGGCGTTCTAGCAAAAATGGTGAGAAGTTTTGCTGACAACCTTATGACAAATTTATGTAGTTAGTAACTGTCTCTTTAGCACTGCGTTTGAAAAGTAAGCACAGTGTTTAGGTGGTGGAGAGTTTTTTTTAAACATTGTTATTCTTATTTATTTTTATTTTTTTAATGATAAACATAATAAGACAAGGTTTTTTATGCATAGCACAAAGGATAACAAATTATTACAAGCAATAATTAGTCGCCTGAAATATAAATACAAATTGAAAATATCTCCCGAGTAAAAATAAATGCCGCCGACGGGAATTGAACCCGCAACTTCTGATGTCTGGTCAGGTGCTCTGGATCACTAAGCTGCGTCAGCTTATTTCCAATATGCCAAATAATTCAATACGTACTAGTACTTCAATCAACAATTACTGCTTACTATATTTTTTCATCTGTAAACAACCAACTTTATTTTTGTAGGAAAGGCTTTGTTAGTGCTAAATTTAAAATTATTAAAACTAATTATAGCTTACAATAATTTGTTATCCTTTGTGCTATGCATAAAAAACCTTGTCTTATAAACATTGGTTTATCATTAAAAAATAATAATATTTGACAAGTCAAAATATTTCACCAACAAATGTAGATATAATTATGTCTCGACGCCATCTAGTGGGAAATTCAAAGCGTAAACCACACGGAGAAAAATGTATGAGTATTTTATAGCTATCTGATTTATTAAAATCTTGTTAAAAACGTGATGACAAGCCATTTCCTAACAAAACATTAGTCCATTCAAAATATATGTGTTCATGCAGCTGCGTTTATAATAATAAATATACTGACGAAATGCGATAATATTAGAATTTTTATTAACTCGTGTTCCGACATCGATAGTTTGTTAGGAAATCTGTCAATTCATTTTTTAAAGGCATGCAGTCCCGTTTAGGGAATACGAATCATTTTTAATAAATTACCAATATTTTATATCGATAAGTATTGTCCATGAAAGTTAACCTGCCCGTACCCAAGAGGACAATCAACGTTACCTAACCTAACTCTTTTTCTTTAATATCTCTAGCTTACACAGCATAGACCTCGAATTTAAGCTATTCTTAAAATAATTTGTGTACAACTAACTTAATGATCTATCAATTAGTGGGGTAATTACTAAAACTGAGTAACTGCAAATCAGAGTTTCGAGTTCGTTTTCACAAAAACCATTATTATATTTCTTGGCCCACGTATGCCATAAACGGAAAACTGGCGAGGAAATAAAGTTATGGTTTTGTATGTAACTCGAAAACGTTGATTAAATGGGGTAACTTAAATGTAGTAATTACCACTTGAATTATAAATATCGTAACGACAATTTTAATTTCTTTTCTTTGAACGAAACCATAAAAAAATATTGAAACTAAAAGAAATGTGAGAAATAAATAATCCCCAGTCACGCCTCAACCCCCACTTTTTTTATTAATTATTACTTTTTATTTAATGTTCTCCCATAATAAGTAATCGCTTGTGTGTATGGGATGAGGTATTATTTGTTTATTTTTTTATATTTTATTTTCTTCAACACCTAATTTCACCCATAATTTTGTAATATTATTCGAGTTAAGTTAGTATTAGTTTTTCCCTGAGGGATGAACGGTTATTTCGAAACCAGTCGGCATTAATAAATAAATATACTTTTTTAAACAAAGTTATATTGTCTCATTCAAGATACATAATAATTCCAAGGCGGCCAAAAATTTATAGGCCGCGCAATTAGAGTTGACTCACGTCAACTCACCAATGCACGTCGGATTATTTGTGCTGGTGCATTGGTGCACTTTAAACAATCTTTGCCAAACGTCACCGAGAAACAGTCTTGCTTGGGTCTACTTATAGTAATTAGCGATAAGCAAACAATAAGCATATTCAACAAATAGAACTTTCCAAAATTTTTTACCAAGGTTTTTGCAGTTATTCAAAAATTTCATAGTGTTCTTTTTACTCGGTACCTACCTACCTAAAAACTTTAAATTTTTTTTAATTTTCTTTTCTGAAGTCGAATAATAAGTTTGAAGCACACCGTACGCAAGCATTGTATTCTGAGAATACCCATGTACTTTGTTCGACTCAACCTTTATTGCGATGCCTAGGTATGAACAGATGAATGTTTTTTAAAAGAAATAAAATAAATAAATTCGTTTTGAAACTTTTCCACGAGAAACGGGAAAATAACTGCTACCCCGAAAACATATTTAGCATATAAAAATTGTGATATGGTAAAACGTTGGGTATTCAAGCGATAGATGGCACCAGTCATAAAGCTTACTCCAGAGTCCGACAGATGTCGCTAGAGTGTAGCAATTGCCTGTGGGGTATCCTTGTCAGACTTCAAGCTTCTAGAAACAGAGAATTACCAACCCTGTAGACCAACAGTATAGCTAAATTCACTTATTTATTGTAACGTAAATACACGCAATTATTGTAAATAACGTTTTACTTTATCAAAGAGTTCGTAACACAGAAATCTGCATAGTAAGCAGAGATATAACAAAAATTAACGAGGATAAGCCACCAAAATGTCTTTTCAAATCATATTGCAAAGTACTTAAAGAACAGCATAACAAGATGATAACTTAATATCGAAATCTCAGTATAATTTTAGGAAAAACTGAAATACTGCTGACGCCATAAACGATATTATAAATATAATCACAAAAGCTTGGAGGGAGCAAATAAATCACTGACAATTTTTATAGTCTTGCAAAAAGGCCTTTTATACGATATATCATAAAATCGTTTCAACGAAACTAAAATTGGGTTTGACTACTCTAAAAAACATTTTAGGCTGCGTACAAACAGGAGAAAAAATTCTTGAGCCGAAACACGAAACAGGGGAAAGGAAAGAAGCAACTGTAAATGACGTCGCTTGCGGTTGCTTCGTTCCTTTTCCGATAATTCCTTGTTCGGCTTCGACTGTTTCTACGCAGCATTACTGAAGTTGAACGCCGAAGTCGTCACAATAATAAAATCTTAGTGAACTTATTTAAAAGTAACATTATTATTATTTTATTTTATTGATTTGTTTCTGAGAATTCAACGTGATAACATTATATGTTTGATTTATATTTTTAAGAATCATGTCAAATAATAGTTATGACGGCCGGCATAGTCCAGTGGTAACGCATTGGACTGCCTTTCCGAAGGTCGCGGGTTCGAACCCGGCGTGCGCAAATAAATTTTATTTGATTAATTTGTGTTATTTCACAATTAATTAATTAAAATAATATATAGTATATTTGCGGCACGTTCCAGAGTGGAAGATACTACCAGTATCGCCCTGGTGTAAGTACACCATTCAGAATTGAAACGTTGCTCCAAATGGCTTTAGCCGTGTTTAGTGACTAGATCTGAATAGCCAGGTACTTCCCCACCTTCCTCTTTCCCTTCCCCACTTACCTTCAGCCTCACAACATCCCCCAATTGGGGATGCCATAGTCACTGGCTCCAGACGGGAGCAGTTGGGACTCTTGTGAGGTATTCACTATAAAAAAAAAATATATAAAAAAACATCATTTTACATTATTTGGTTTTACGCCCATCCGGGCTTTCACATGGATTTAAAAAACAGAATACCTACACCTAGGGAGACGAAGGTTCAATCCTCAGTTTAACCAAATTGTCTTTTTAAATATATCAATTGATAAAAATAGATGTGTTACAGTAAAAAATCTGTGTTTCACGGTTTCATTTTTTCTACATTTTTTTAGACCTGTTTTGTCAAGATTTATTTTCAGGTAAACAGAAAACAATCGCAAGAAAATCGAACAAAACTTATCAAGGTAAATTCCGCGAATTCTCAGCCGAGAGTCGGGGTATTTAGAAGATTTTCTGCTCTGCGTTCAATAGGTCCCCCCCGATATAAATACTTGTTTCGATAGTAATTAAGTTGAAAAGAACGTAAGTAAGAGAAATGTCGATATTTTTACCAAGAAATCGCGTGAAATATTTACTGTCAGCCACACTCCTAATACGCATAATATCCATAAGCAATACTTTGTTTAAACTGAATTACTCTGAGGACGGGTAATTTTGCAGAATTTGAATAATTCATAAAATTTAGATTTTCAAGTCTTTGAAAGTTTCATTGAAGTTCGTTTTTATGTCTTTACGGGCCATTTGCTTCACAGAACTGAAACAATAACAGAACATGAGTAGAACTCGAAAATTAGCTTCGAAATTTGATGAATTGTTCAAACTCTGTAAATCAACCCGTCCTAAGAAATAATATTCAAATTACCGAAAGTGGAAAATATTGCAATTAAATAGCAAACAATCGATTATTATTAAAAAATTCATCATTATCGCATTTCGATCCAGTTTCGTTTAAGCACTGTCACTTTGAAATTATGTAGGTAATAGCAAATACCCATTAAGAGGAAGCTACAAACCAAAAATGTGTATATTCTTGGTATACCTTATATCGTTGACAAACGGAGTCATGAAACGTTCGATTTCAAGCAAAATACTGGTTTTTACTTATTTTGTAAATAATTTTATAAGAAAGCAAAAAAGTTAATCAAGTGAAACTATCACAGAAAATCTTAGCTATAAAACTGTATTTTTTAAAAGTTGTTCCTTTATGCATTCATACATTTCTATTGAAAAAATATTTTTTGTAGTAGTTTGCATTTATATTTTTTATTGAGTAATTTATTTTTTTATTTGTATTCTACTCAAGCAAAGCGATAGGAAAACCTTCAATTTAACTAAAACATATTTTTTTGGTTTTCATAATGTACACCAATTCGTTATAAAGATTAATCAAAATAGTGATTTGGCATTAAGCTTCGCCTTAATTAATAAGTCGAACTCCAGTAAAATACTGGAAGGATCACCAACGCTGTCCGCTAGAGGCGCTAGTGTAGCATGTTGACGTTTGCATTCCTTAAAATGGCGGCAAATTCACTTGAGCGGATTTTCGCACTTTCTTATCTGTATTTTGACCAATATTGATAAAAATATATTAATCAATATATCTTACAGAGTAGGTTCTGTGTGTGCAGTTTGGGGATGTAATAATTGAAGAGCGTTTTCATAAATAGAAATATCTACCACAAACGGTGTTTTTTTATTATTATTCTTTAAGTAGAGATGTCTATTATTGGGCTAATTAAAAAAAATTAAAGTAATATATTTGCCTGCTTTATTTATAATTTAAAATGATTCACTGTCGCAAATTAAAACATCTACATACTTATATTTACATAAAGTGAAAAACATGGAAGGCATACAATCTAAAAGAGCCATTATTATCTATCGATGTATCTGAGTAGGCCACCACTTAGACATGGTATCCGGGGGTAAAGTGCACTTACTTCGGGAGGTGATTCTTCACGATGGTAGAAATAAAAAAGATAAATAACTTTTTACAAAATTCCATTATTTTTTCTCCATACAAAAATATGTTTCCATAGAAGAATTTGTATTAAGCCATTCAAATAATTTAACTTTTTAGCCTAAAAAAATAATTGTTTCGTTGGAATTTCCAAAAAAGTCATGTATCTTTTTTACTTGTACTATCGTGTAGAATCACCTCCCGACGTTAGTGCACTTTACCCAGGGATACTAGGATAACTAGGGGCCTACTCAGATACATTGAAATAAGATAATAATGGCTCTATTACATTGTATCCCTGTGTAGTCTCTTCTTACCTCTTCTGGCTTCTTCTTTGCTCGTCTATCCTTTTCCTACTTATTTTTACCTCATCTCATATCAGTGAAGACCTCTTATTGATTTAGTAATTGCACATATTTCACTATATATTATAAACACTAAAACGGTTTCTTAACCAAAATAAATAAAAATAAAAATCATGCAACTAATTGCCTCTTTTTGCTTCCCCTTGCCTCATCTCTCTTTTTTGGTTATTCTTGGCTTTCCTTGCTTTCTCTTGTTTCTTCTTCTTCTTAGTTCGTCGTGGCTTTTTTTACCCCTTATTGCCAGGTAATGGCTCCTCTTGCCTTTCTAGTGAATTAACGCTCATTCATAACTATTCTTACCTCTTCGTGTTACTTATTATCTCTTCTTGCCTTTCCTGACTTCTTCTTACCTCTCCCAATCTTTTCTTATTTCTTTTTAGCTTTATCCTGCCTCTACTTGCCTCTTTTTACTTCCCCCTGCTTCGTCTTGGCTATTGAATAAAATATAACTGTACGAATAAAGGACACTCCTCTGAAGTACGAAGAAGACCGATTCCAAAACTAGAAATTTGAACTAAATACAACAGTATGCGGAACAGACTGAAACAACAATAAACCATCAAGATAAAGAAGAAGAAAAATTAATTATTTGAGAAATTTCGAAAAGCTCAAACTTTCAAATGCATTCAATGGGTACGAGTACGTGTGAATTTTTTTTCCTTTACTTTGTGCCATTATTTTTTACACATAAGTTATATACATTATTTCGGAAAAAATTAAACTTATTAAAGTTTAAAAATATTAAGTTATGGGAACCCACAAAAAGCACCGCCTCTAGGTGATATTTAAAAAAAAAAACTAATAAAAAATAAAATCCTTTATCTAAAATAAAATACTAAAATACATCCAATTTTTATGAACAGTGATTCAACTTCCATTCAAATTCCATTAGATATAATATAGTTTTACATATATATTTTACATTTACATGATATTTTGTTAGTGGTTTGTAATAGAGATAAAAGACCGATAAAAGTGCTACGTGTTTGCATTAAATTGGTGTTGATTTGGGGGGGGGAGGTAGAATACTTTATTTATCCTTTTATTAGATGTATGTTCATGTTTTTTCGATATTTAAACTATACTACATAAAATATTAAATTAAAGCGATAGTATATAAAAACATGTCTGAAATACACTCTTCTGCGTTTCTGTTGCGTTTGTTGTGAAATTTATAACCTAACACTTAATTACTTCAAGTCTACCCAAGATTGATATTTTATACTATTTGATATTTTATTGCATCTGACGTCATAACCGCATTTTCTCATTTAATAATCAATAAATACTTTTTTTCCGGGATTTTTTTAATTGACTTGCATTTGTGTCTTGTCCGTATAACTAGAATTCTCATTTTTTCCAGTTTGGCTATTAATTGTAGAGAAAAAATCACATTTAAAAAAAAAAGATTTTTTTCTTCCGATTATTTTTCTTCTAGTAGTTTAATATTTAATTCAAAGTTTTTGTGGCCTTTGAGTCCTTTACTGTTACTGTGCGGAGAAATTAACAGAAGAAATAGACATATATGTATTTATTTATTGGACAATTTCTATTGCGCCGCTTTTGTGAGGTATCACCTCAGGGCGCTTTACAGTTGATACAGGTATTACAAAATATATAAATATTACACAAATAAAGTGAAATTATGTTAAATAAATGAAGTACAGGAACAGGTGACACGAAGATAGAAGATGGAGACTCTGCAGCACGAATTCTAGGTGGTGAGGAAACTGGACCAGCTGCTGCAGCGAAAGAGTGTCAGCACGAGGTTCGTCATCCGTCCAGTTATGTGTCTGCTGCTAATTAAGCGCTGACACAGTATCCTCACATAGATAACAGACCTTGACAGCACCGCTGTGACGTTCGGCAAGTCCATCATTCATCTCCGTGTAATCTTGTTCCTGGTGATTGTGTTAGTGGAGCATTGTGCTCGCAATAAAAGGCGACGGTCGGAATAATAAATTACCCTGGACTTAGCGAAACACTTGTTAGGGCCTTCAGACTTTCCAAGAATTCCGTTGAAAACATCTGGCGTACTTACAGTTAACGATCCTCGTCCCAAGTTCAACTTCAGCGAATTTCGAATATTTTTTTGCAGAATTTTCGATTATTACTTCGTCCTATGAGAAACTAATTTCTACTAAGTAACAAATTCCTATTAACTAAGAAATTAACTACCAATTAGAACTCAAGAAATTATAGAACGCCACCGAAATGATGTATCATTGAAATGACATAAAATTCGAGCTTCTCCTCCTTCAACAATTTTCAATCCAAACCGTTTGAAATCTCAAAAATCTTATATATTTAATTTTTAATTTTAGCAACTTATTTTTTCACAGCTAAATTTTCAAATTTTATAAAAGCCAAAAAGAATCGAATCCTAAAAGTGCCGCTCTTCTTAAAAATAATATCATGCGATCTATTCAAAATGAAACGGCAGCAAAGCCACTGGGACAAAAAAACTGTTTATTTATTTATTTATTTAAGGAGAAATCACAGATACAGACAGCAATTAAAAGATAATTTTGTAAAACAATAACTTGAGAATTCGCCTGCATCCTAACTATTTCTCACAGATTGACTGGTAGATAACAATTTTAAATATTTTTTTACATGTAAATACATTAATATCGTCGTACATCATGTTGGGTACATAAGTTAGATTTTCTTCTATTCATTTTTCTATTTGACTTTCCAAAGTTAAAAACGTTGTTTGGTTGCACATTTATTTTTTTGATTTTGTTGTTTCCCATTTTGAGAAATTTTTTTCTGAAAAAATGTCGTAAAATGGGTTGGGAAACTTTCATTAAAAAACCTTTATCTTTTTGGTTTTGTTATTTAAAGTTTGGAAATTTTTCATGTTGGGAAATTTTTGATCCTGGAAAACATTATTTTTCTGAAAAAATTTGTTGGGAAAATGGATTTGGAAATTTTCATTAAAAATATTTATCATTTTAATTTTATGTGAGGTTTGGTAATTTTCCATGTTGGGAGGAAAATTATAAAATGGATCGGGATTTTTTTGTAAAAGCATTTATATTAATTGGATTTTTTAATGTAGGATAACTTTTGATCCCAGAAAAAAATTAAAAATTCTTATTTATTTTTCGGAATAACTTTATTGAGTAAAACCTCAAATTGTAATATTTAAATATTGAAGACAATATTAGTGATTTCTAAACGAAAATCTGAAACAGAAAAATCAGAAAAGGATACGGTCACATCTAGGACTCGAACCCAGGACCCTTGTCTTTCCGGGTTTTTTTTTTCTCTTTTTTCCTAGATGTGACCGTATCCTTTTCTGATTTTTCTGTTTCAGATTTTCGTTCAGAAATCACTAATATTGTCTTCAATATTTAAAAATTCTTATCTTCATGTTGAGGGCTCTCTTGGGATTTTACTGATCCACCTTTGTTTAGTCTGATACAATAAATCACTTTACACTAGAACTGTTGTCTTGATCCCATCGGTTCATAAAACAAATTGTACTGTTCATAGCGCGTGTATGTATCACTTTTGCGGTGAATTCGGTTCAAGAAAATGCCTGGTAATTTATTTATTTATAAAAGGGACCTCAAAATATAGGCCCTCCTTCAACCCGCACCCACTTGATCCTTATTTGTTTTATTAAAAACAATAATTTTACTCTGGATCTAAAATGTTTTGATATTTCGTTTTTTTTAAACTTATTATCTCTTGCCTTTTCTGGTTTCTTCTTGCCTCTACCAACCTCTGTTTGCTTCTTTTTTGCTTCAACTTGCTTCTTCTGGCCTCTCTGTATATGTAGATTACTATTGTTACGTACTTTACAGAAGATTATTACAGTGATTATTTCACCTATTTTTATACTTAAGATGTACCACCATAATAATGTGTCATTTAGTTTGTTATTTTTTTATGTATATGCCAAAGCATTCAGTTTATATTTTCATGATGTTTTTTAACGTGATTTTAAAAAATTTTCGTTATTGGGTATAATAGATATTTCTCTTTTGTTAAAATTCGCTATTTTCGACTTCTTTTTAAATAAAGGACTTTTAACAAGCGAATTGAGTTTTCTGAATAGTCATCATTAACAGTAGATTGAATTTGCATTATAGGTAGAAGACACATTACCGATGGGAATGTATGGCGAGCGATATGCTGAAATAGGCCAAACCATGAAAATATAGCGCACTTATAGCATGGTCTGTAACAGGCATCAAGATAAATATTGATTACGAACAAATAAACCACTTAAAAAAATCTCACAAAAAAAAGATTTTGAGAAAGCTTTTACCTCTATTAAAACGCTCTTCAATTACAAACGACAACGATACGGAAGGCAACCACC
Organism: Hesperophylax consimilis; assembly: GCF_061612785.1. Taxonomy (NCBI): domain Eukaryota; kingdom Metazoa; phylum Arthropoda; class Insecta; order Trichoptera; family Limnephilidae; genus Hesperophylax; species Hesperophylax consimilis. Next base: position 22,637,040 of record NC_142843.1, on the reverse strand, counting down.
ACAGCGTTTTCATGAATTACCTACCAAAATAAAAAACAAACCTAGAGTAACATACTTGAAACGTGTTATGTAAACGTGAGATTATTGTATACTTTTCCAAATAACTCAGTGCTCCACAAACTTTACCGAAATAGTACAATCTGATTTAATGTTTCAGGAAAGAATTGCCTCAATTTTTCCTTTTTTATTGTTCTTAAAGTTTCTTCCCGTTAAACCATAACTAAGCAGTTTGTCAACAGGATGTACGAGTACATGTTCAATTACACTGTAAGTATGTATTCATAATATTATTATATTATTTTAATTCAATAACTCTATCTTCGCCAATGGTTATGTAACACCGTTCTCAATATTATTTATTAGGACGGGTTGTTTCGGAGAATTTGAACAATTCATCAAATTTCAACGTTCATTTCCGGGTTCTGTGAAAGTCCTATTCAAGTTCTGTTATTATATCATTGAAGGGAGTTTGTTTTGTAAACAAAAGCTGAAAGAATTAGATTTTAGTTGACAAATGAAAAATGCTTATCTGCTCCTCTTGAAATGGTTTTTTGACACTAATAAACATTAATTACAAGTGGCTTCATCCCTTGCTTACTCGATTCAGTTATTTTGGTGTAACTTAAAACTCTCTTGTTAACTCCGATATCACATTGCTCTCGGAGGAATTACACAAAAAGAATAATTTATTTAAAGATTAAAAACTGAATCTATTAATTACTATATTTATTGTTACAAATTTTTAGCCCGATTGGACGTAATCTAACACGGTTGTTCACAAGAACATAAATAAACCACTCACCAAGAGGTCGACAAAACACGTCAAGAGGTGATCATGTCCCAGCACTTTCCCGTTTTGAAATGAGATGTCTAAAACACAAAAAATGTCCAGTCGGAGGTGTATGTTTGAACAAGAGGTAAATCTAGAATTAAGTGTGATAAAGTGTGTGGGGAAGGACAGCAGATGAGGAAGATGAGGGTGGGGACATGCCTGGCTCTTCAGATCTGGTCACACGACACAACAAAAACCAATTAGCATCAATTAGACAATCAACGGACTGTGATTACCGCACTAAAATCCCAACTGCCAGTGTGACTATGTCCCAAAATATTTTGTGAGTCTGAAAGAGTGGGGCGGGGAAAAGGAAGGAATTGCATTATGGGGCGCAAATCACTGAATCGAGAAAGGAGAAGCTTTGAAAATATTTAAAGCGCCGCGACGTGATTAGTGAAGATTGGTTTTTTATACGTCGCGTGCTACAGAAATTTTTTTCAACGACAGGAAAGCGAAGCACTGTCTAAACAGCTTTAATTAAAACTGTCACTGGTACGTTCCTCTTCTACATACTATTGCAGAAGTTCCCTGATGTCACGCGGCCTGACGGCGTCATGGAATTTTGCCATTCTATCTTACACCACATTAAAACTATCCCCTGGTCCCCCAGTCGCTAAACACCCCGCCGCCTCGCTCCTGATAAACTCAAACTGGCCAAGAAGGAGTTTGAAATCATGGTCCGACTAGGAATCGCCCGATCCTCCAGAGCTGTTGGGCATCGCCTCTACACATGGTGCCTAAGAAAGATGACCGATGGCGACCATGCGGGGAATACCGGTCCCTCGACGCCAGGACAATCCCTGACCGATATCATGTACGTCATATTCAAGACTTTGCGCAATCGTTGAGAGGTGCCAAAATCTTCTCTACCATCGATTTGTATAATATAAACCAGATCCCTCTAGCTCCAGAGGACATTCCGAAGATGGCAATATCCAACCCATTCGGACTCTTCGAATTTCCAGTTACGTCGTTCGGACTCCATAACGCGGCTCAGACCTTTCAGCGTTTCATCGACGAAGTCACCAGAGGTCTGGACTTTTATTATGCTGACATCGATGACATTCTCATCGCTTCGACTATCGGAAGAAGAGCATAATACTCACCTCAAAATTTTGTATCAGCGTCTGCAGGAATATGGGGTGGTCATTAACACTGGCAAATGCCACTTCGGCCAGTCAGAAGTAAAATTCCTGGGGTACATAGTGTCAGACAAAGGCACTACTACCCTACCAGAAAAATTTGTGGGTATCAGAAACTACAGCCAGCCTCAAACCATTAAAGAACTCCACAGATTTTTGGGTGCTCTCAACTTCTACAGGAGGTTTCTGCCCAAAGCCGCAGAGACGCAAGCCTCACTTAACAACTTTCTCTAAGGGAATCAAAAAGGCAAGCAGATAGTGCCCTGGACACCAGCAACCAAGGAAGCCTCCGACAACTGCAAAGAAGGTCTTGCTCAGGCAACCTTACTTGCTCACCCAAAATGTGGAGCTCCGCTGTTCATTGTCAGCGACGCTTCTGACACCACAGCGGCGCCGTACTGTAGCAGCTCATTAACGGGAACTGGGGGGAACGGGAACGTTCATTTTACGTAATTAAAAATTAAAATGCTAAAATTAAAAATTTAAAAAAAGTAATCTGGGACATTCTTTTATGGACACCTGTAATATGTAGATAATATTAGAAACAAGTTTAACCTGTTTTACATATTCGCTTTTGTATCTACTTTTTAAATTTATTTTATTTTCCCTTTATGTAAAATGTAATAAATGTAATTGGTATCATTAAAGCTATGAAACCCATAATAACTTGCATCACCATTATTTAAATTTGACTGTACTAAAATGGGAAATTCGAAATTGGCAAAAACCACCCCACAATCAGTGCAGGAGCCACCTCGTTCAAATAATCGGTCGGTTGCCGCCCGCCAAAACCGGTGCCTTTACCTGCGTACTTTCCAGTGCTAGAATAGATTACCTGCCACATTCAATGATATGAAAATATATTATTATGTCTGTCAAAAGGTAAATAAGCAGGGGATTTTCATTATTAGGTTATTTATAACTCGGGAAGGTTTTCTTTCTTTTAAAAATATATAAAAACTCTGTTATGAACATGTAACCTCTCGGGGCATGGAGCCAAATATTACCGTTTAGTCGTGGAAGTCATCAAACTAATCAAAATAAAAACAAATGAAACATGTTTCAATGAATTTATTATCACTTTACATACAATAATAATTAGAATGGTACAATCATGCACATAACAAGGAGATACAATATTGTAACATTCAAAACCAGTGTTGCGAGTTAACGCGAAGCACTACGAAGTATTGCAAAATCGTGTGTTTTTGGTTTAAATATTTGATCGCTCAAAAATATTTTGGATGCTTAAATTAGATACTGCGAGTAGAACACATCTTGGGCCTTTGAAAAAAGTCTTTTTCTTGGCCCAGAAAAAATAAAGTATCAGGCCTATAAAAACTGCTTTAAAGTTCAAAATCTCCTATTTACGGTTATGGTTTCATTGTATAATCTGTCAAATTAAGTTCTTTGGAAAATGTTTGTAAAACATTTAAATATTTGTGCCGGAACTTCGCAAAATAAAATAAAACAAATGCAATTTTTTTGCAAATGTTTTTTTCTTTCATAAATCAAAATCGGCAGTTGGTGGTAAGAGGAAATTTACCTTATCACCATCCTCATTAGGAGTGTTATTGTTTGTGGCCCGATTACAAATGTTACACGAAGTGATGGATCGCCTTAATATTATAACAAGATAATAATATAGATACAAGTAACTTTATGCTGTTTGTGCATAAGTATATAATAAACATATACATATATACATAAGATGATGGAAGGGTAATATTTCTATTTTTGAAACTGACAATTCATGGTGGAATTCCATTATAATATATTATAATAAAACAAATATGAAACTTTTTTCCACTTTAATTTTATTGACCGTAACCATTTCAGCTCGTTAAAGCCATCTTCAGACTGGTACAAATTATTCTTAGTCTAAGGTTTATATATACATAACATATGGGGGGGAGAGGGGTGGTATACAAGGGTTTTTAATCAATTATATTAATTATTAATTAATAAATAGCATAATAAATACATAAATAACATATTAAATATATGTAAATATATTATATATATATATATATATGTAGAATAATGTTCTCGGTTTACCCGCGTAAAGTAGTCCTTAAAAGGACTTTTTAATTTCTGACGTTTCGGACAGATCTCACTGTCCATCTTCAGAGGCCTTATGTCCTGAATTTCGTCTCAAACTGAACGCTTTCGCGTGTCTGTTCGGTCCGGAAGTCAAGATACAAGTGGGTGCTTATCAATTCTTATGTCTAGGACGAAGTATGCGTGTTGATAGTGATTTGACGGTAGAGGGGGTGGGGGCGGGGTTGGCAATATCAAGCAGTATGTGTGTAGCGACCTGATTGGGTTGTTTTGAACTTGTTGGAAGTGTTTCTGAGAATTTTGGAAATGTCGGTTTTGGGTTATTTTGGTCAATTATAACTTTCCAGGTGTTGGGAATTCTAATTGAGTCATTTCTGGTATTCATATTATTTTTATGTTTATGAATTTCAATTGCTTCGCGGTAAATTCTTTTTGGCTCATTGTATATGCTAGCTATTGTTGTGGTATTATTAAAGTCCATTTTATGACCTTCATTAAGGACATGTTGTACTATGGATGAAGTTAAGCGTTTATTAGTGACATCTACCTTGTGTTCTGCAATTCTACATGATATTTTTCTGTTACACCGTCCAATATACACCTTTTCACATGCCCCACAAGGTATTTTATAAATACCATGAGACTCAAGTGGAATGTGGTCTTTCGGACTTCTTAATAGAGATGAGATTTTATTTTCCGATTTATAAATTGTTTTGATTTTATTGCTTTTGAGGATACGACTAATTTTATCTGTTGAGCCTTTGATGTATGGGAGAATCGCTATAGAAAGGGGGGGTTTATAGTAAGAATAATTTGTACCAGTCTGAAGATGGCTTTAACGAGCTGAAACCGGTTACGGTCAATAAAATTAAAGTGGAAAAAAGTTTCATATTTGTTTTATTATAATATATGGAAGGGTAATACACAAAAGGAGAGCGATTTTTTTAATGCTCCGTTAGATCCATTAAATTTAAGTCAACTGAACGGACTGTCAGTACCCGTATACAGAAATTAATAATTTTTTGCTTTAGAAACATCTATCATACATCGTAGGTAAAAGAGCCAAATTGATTGGTGAACTCTTTTTAAAGTAGTCCCAGAGAGAGATTGTATGTGATGTCATCGACGATTGTCCTAAAACGCTTCAAAAATCTTCACACATCTTGTATGAGAACGAAAGACAGAAGATACTAGAAGATAACTTCACATATGACCCCTCCCTAGGAGTAGTCAGTAGGATCAGCAACAGTATATTAACTACAAAAAAAAATCTTGAAAAGTGGTGTGAGTAATATCATATCTTATTGTTAGTTAAGCTGTCCCTACTCCTGATAAAAAAATTGAGAAATGGTCACAATAGGATATTTCCAACAAAACGACAATGAGATCATTTTAATAAATCAACGGTTTAATGAATCAGTGTATTTGGCGATCATGCTAGCAGCCAATCCTTGTTTATTCCTAAGCAGTGACGAAAGATTTCAACAAAAGTTTATTGATATTGTAATTAAAATGCCTCAATGTTATATTGTGCCTGTATGCTCCTCGAGAATGTCTGGACATAGGTTTCCAAGTGATGAACAGTTAAGAAAGAAGTGGATTATGCCTTAAAAATACATAATTATAAACCGATGAAATTTCTTATGTTTGCATAAACATTTTCTTTTTTCAGGCTATGTGATGCCTATGAAATCTGTTATAATAATTAGAAGTCTAATTTGAGAAAAAAATAGCAATATAAATAAAAACACTAGTACACCAATTTGAAAACTTGAGTTATCCTCACTTTTCAACATTCAGGTTCTGAGAAAATCATCTGAAATAGGTTGAATTCATAAACATACAGAGTTTTCCTTTCTCCCAATTACTTTGGTAATTTTGTTCTAAATTGTTTGTTTCCGAGAATATAAAAACACAGTGAAAATACGATATTATGAGTGTTTCAAATGTCGAACCATGTATAGAAAATCTAGTGAAAAACAAAGTCAAACGGCGAATTATTTAATTGATTAACACATCTTTTTTTATTAGGAAAATTATTACAGTTTGCGATCCCCAGGTTGAGAAACGATGCATTAGGACATTTTTCGACAAGCGATAATAAAAAAGCTAAATGCATATAACAAATATGCAAAAGTAATAAAAATTGAGGAAGTGTCCAAAATGTTTAACATTTAATTTCAGAATAATACTCCTTAATGAGCACAATATTAACCGCCTACATAATAATTAATTTAAGGGCTGTTTCTCCTAGTTTCATCAGAGTTCCAAATAACGGAGAATTGACACATTCAATTAACAATATTGTATTTCTTGTCAATAAGCAGTCCTTTGTTATAAGTGAAAATATGTATTCCTTGGCTATCTTTACATACGTAAGTTTTTCCCGTAAGTCGCTCTCGTAAGTGACTTATGGCAAAATTACAAATGTAAACAACACTGTACTGCCGTCTCTTACCGTAATTTATAGCAAGTTACAGAAGTCGTAAGAGGCGTATTTTTTAGCAATCGCTGTAAGCTCTTATGTAAGTTAAATTTCCATAAGATGGATGCATATGTAAACGCTCCTGTGAGTAACTTATCAAAAACTTACGTAAGTTGTAAATTTTACTTATGAGTGTAAAGCCAGCCCTACTTTACCTAATTTCGATAGCTGGAAAAATTTGTTATTTAATTTGGACAGATTTATAAACAAAAAAAGATAATGAATTCATGCACTCATAAATTAACAATGTTTAAAAAAAACAGGTTTGTTCAAGTTGACTTTGATGGCACATGTGGATTTGTGTCAATTTTGTTTTTCTATAAGGCAATCAAACTGTTAATTACATAAAATTTCGGAAATATTTCATTGCATTCACGTAAATATGAACTGAAAAATTCCAAATTTTACAAATTAAATCTTTTTTTTTTTTGATATTCATACGAATATGGTGAGGCCATCTTGGAAAAATTTTGAGGTTAAAATTTCAAATGTCAAAAAATTTTCAAGAATTAATATGAAGTGGTTTCCGCTGGAACTAACATTATGTGACAGAAATGTTATAATTTTTGAGCAACATTCATTTAATTTACATAATAAAACATAACATTTTGAGATTCAGAAGTTTAACTTGTGGAATGCAAAGCTCCCGAGCCCAATTACTACCTGTGACCCGCCATGCGCCGCCTGACACTATTTTCCTAACAACTTACTTGTTAATTGAAAAATTATATTTTTGCAAATTATCTTATCAGATAATGTGTTCATTTATTTATAAAACTAATGTAAATATATCCTATGTTATTTCCCCAGGATAGCTACTTATATTCAGAGAAAGATTTCTTCCTCTCTGGTGTTCTATAAAAAAAATATATAGAAATAATTTGAAAATAATCTTGAATTGTATTATATTTTTCAGTTAAATAAGCGTTTTTCACAACAAAAATTAGTCATAATGAGGCTTTCCTGTAAATAAATACAATACTATGACTTTCGAAAATCGGAATTATTACATTTGACACGGAATTTTACGAAGTGATTTTTTGCCAAGCGAATAAAATATATTTTAGTATGCTAGGAGCATTTTTTAAGGGTCAAAATATCATAAAATCTAGGGAAGTGCGGTGAGCCACAAGCATATCCACTACGGATGCACTAGCACACAACTGTGTCTGCTACGGATATCTTGGCATTCCAGGGGTTAATTACATAATACATATGTATATTACTATCAATATCCACATTAAATGGGATTCACCCAAATAATATTAGCATGAGTAAATATTTGTAACATTTTTAATTCAAATGAGTAATTGCATAAATTTTACTGTAATACATAAAGTGATAATAATATGAAGAAGAAAAATTAACAAGCGCAGAATAAAATATTTTCTGAGAAACATAATAATATTGCATAGTTAAAGCAAAAACATCCATTTGAAGAAATTTCAAATGATAGCATATAAAGATTTAAAAATTCAATAAGCGGAAGCACTTAATTATAAAATTTTAATAAAAAATAAGCCAAAAGTTAACATAATAATAAAGCTTTTTAAAAATAAATTAAATATTGGCTAAGAGCGGCATTATATAAAAATATATTCATAAATAACATCACAGGATTAATAAAGCAGTATAAGCAATGCAAAAGCAGGCTGCAGTCAAAATAACTCCTATTAAAATAAGTAAAGAAAAAAATTCAATAACAGCAAAAAATAACAAGTGATAGCAATAAGCTCAGCATAAACATTAAATAAATAGTTATTTATATTATTATCAATATAAGACTACTAAAATACTTGAATATTTCAAGTAAAATACTATTAATTTCATAGTTTTATAGGCTATGAAAAAGTAAGCACTAAAGCATAAGATAATTTTTAAAGCTTCATTCAAATGACTTAAATACATAATAAATTAGACTTCTAACTTGTAAAAGCAAAGATAATGACTTCTCTCTTACATTTTGTACTTTTTCATTGTAAATGTTAAAAAATAATATCAACAGTCAACATATAGGCTCAATAAAAACCATAAAAAATTAGGAGAAAAAAAAATATCCAATTTTCTTTGTCATCAACAATAATATACATAATAGCAAATATCAAGCAACAAAGCGAAGCCACACATTAAATATATCTGAAAGAGCTTACAATTATAAGGGTCAATAGACTACAACCTTAGCAGAATTAATATTCTGTGAACACAATAAGTTAACAATTCATCACAAACTATATCAACAGGAAGATTAATACAACATACCGATAAACACAATACGCAAGTTTCATTCCTGCTGATACAAAATATACGAATGAGGAAACATGTATAAAAACAAAATTGTACTAGTACTCTAAAACTATGCTTAAAATTATTAACTTACATACTTCAATCTTAAACGAGACAATGATTTGTACTTTGATAATTATTGGTAAACAGAGATAAGAAAGACAATCCCTTGAAAATCAGTTGTAAACATTTGAAACATACAAAAATAACAATCTTTCATTACTGAAACCTAATCATAAACAATTTAGTAAAATATCATTGTTTAACCGTTTGAGTGCCAAAAAAAATCATACAGTTGCTTGTAAAATGCCACCAAAAAAACATTATTTTTTATGAAACTATATATTTTTTAAAACCCCATAAATTCTTTGAATTTTCAAGGATTTCGATGATTTTTTCGGTGTTTTATTAAAGAATATTGGTTTAGAATCACGCGGAGGAGGATCCCGAAGTCCAGGCGATTCGAAAAAATGAGAATTTTACGTACCGACGTACGCGCGAATCAGAACACGACTGACACAATCGACGGAAATCGACGATCGGCAATCTTCGTTAAAACACGAATCGACGAAAGTCGACGATTGGCACTCAAACGGTTAATCAAAATCGGTCAGATCAGTTGAGTATTAAAGGTTTTTTTGACATACGTAGTAGTTAATAAAAACATCAATAGTTGTCAACGTAAATATATTCAATTCCTAATTAATATTTCATTCCTTGGTTTCATTATACATATAATTTGAAAGCTGAACAGATGCGTTTATGCAAAAGTTTTTCAATTCCAATGACAACAATAATACTGTCAACCACATGAAAATATAACAGGAAAAATATATCTGCAATTAAATACTAACATACATGTTCATAAATATGTATCAGTGATAATTGAGGGTAATGTTAAATGTGGTTTGTACATAATCATAACTGCAAATAGTTTAATTAAGTACAACAATCGAAGAAAAATAAAATAATGTCGGGAAATAATAGCTCTCCTAGCTCCTGGTTTTAATAACAGCATTAAATTTACTCAAAATAATAACTTACTAAATACATTTGGAATCATTTTCAGTGATAAAAAATAATAATCCATTTTAATAGATTACATACAATCCTGAACAAACTGCAGAATATACAAGGTGTCCGGAAACTCTTGGTATAAGTGGGGAAACTGGTGAAACTACGTCACATTTGGAGTCGATTTTGTGGTACCTATAACTTTTTTCGTTTAGATTTTTCGTTCTCGAGTAAATCGAATTCGAAGTTGGAATTTCTTGTGGTTAAATTCAAAATATTCGGTCAGTACGAGATTACTGTCAGCTATAGACCTGACTCTGAATGTTTTTTCATTCTTTACCCAACGAAAAAAATTGATAATATTTTTAAAATAATAAAAAAATTGAAATGCTCAGATCGAAACCAAAAATATTTTTGGTTTTTTTTCATATGATGTAGATTCCCCAGTTTCCCGCTTGTACTACGAGTTTACGGACATTATAGAATACCATTTATAGAAGACAGGTTAATTTGCATCCCAACAAAATAAGGTCAAATAATACATTATTAATTTCATTACATAAATTGAAAGTTTTGGAATGCTTAAATTGTATAGATAATAATATTATACAAGTGTAAATAATATAAAAAAATAAACAAATAATGATAGAAAAATTACATAATATCATGTAAAAATTCATAGAAATCAATTCTATTTCTCCGTCGTAGTTGGAACGATGAAAGAATTCTTTTTATCGGAATGTGTGGAATCTGACGAGCCACTGGAAAGCAAGGCCGTCAGAGTGGCGTGAGAAGCGCTCAGGTTACTCGAATTAGAGCTCGAAGTTCGGGTCGTGTTCATCTTCTGAGTTGGCGGAGTCAAGAAAGTTTTATTGACTCCCGCGCTGCCCAGAGTAAGAACTTTCTTCAGCATGGCTGAAGAGTTACAAGTATTGTCGATCATGGCTTTAGTCGTCGTTATGGACGCATCATCGTCCATTTTAGAAAGAGAGCTTTTAGAGGAATAAGTTATTCCAGAAACGCTCGGTAGAGTGGTGGATGACTTACCCACGGTCAGGGTGTTAGTATTTATGATCGTCGGTTTGGATAGTTCGCTTCTGGTGATATTCATTCCTCGGTTGATCATGTTGCGAGACACAATGGCATTGTGTAGGATGTTCCCTGAAGAAAAGTTCTTGGTGGCAATGTTTATGAAGTTGCTTGCATTAATTATGTTACCACCGATGGTGGGGCGAGTGCCAAATCCGATAATCGTGGATCCTGGAGTGATTGTCTTTGTTGTACTTGCCAAACTAAAATAAATTAAAAGTCGTGTTATTTACATATATCTGAATTTAAAGGGTCGGCCGCGACGGAAATCGGAGGCGAAATTTCAATTTACGCTGAAATATATCGTATTTTTACTAACTTTACTTCGAATATCCGAGTTAAAAAATACGGCGCGACGGAAATCGGCCGAAAAATTTTGATTCACGCCGAAATATAAATACATATTTTTACGAATTTACTTCAAATATCTGAACTTAAAAGGCCGGCCGCGACTATAAACTGCCGATAAATTTCGATTTAAGTGGAAATATATCATATTTTTACGAATTTACATCAAATATCGGAATTTAAAGGGTCGGCCGCGACGGAAATCGGCCACGCATTTTCGATTTACACGGAAATATATCGTATTTTTGCGAATTTATTTCGAATATCTGAATTTAAAGAGCTGGCCGTGACGGAATATGGCCGCGAATTCTCGTTTTACGCGGAAATGTATTGTATTTTTACGAATTTAAATTCGGATATTTGAAATAAAGGGCCGGCCGCGACGGAATATTACCGCGAAATCTAGATTTACGCGGAAATATATAGTATTTTTACGAATATCTCAATTTAAAGGGTAGGCCGCGACCGAAATCGGCAGCGAAATCGAGATTTACGCGTAAATATATATAGCATTTTTAGCATTATTATTTATAGCATTTTTACGAATTTATTGCGAATATCTGAATTTAAAGGGCCCGCCGCTACGGTAATCGGCCGCGAAAATAAAGAAATAATTGGTATTAATACGAATTTACAACTAAAATTCCACCCGGATTTGAAGAGGCGGCCGAGAAAATCCATTTTCGGCGTATTTTATTTTTTTTATTTTTCATAAAATTTCGTTTACGTGGGAATTCGTTAATTCGAAATTTGATTTTTGATGTCCTGTGGATTTCGAACTAACGAGGTTCTAGTGTACACATTATTTACTAGCCCATGAGAAATCACAGGCCTCCGCCAGGGTGTGTACCGATTTTGAGATGTTATTATTATACAAAAAGCATTTTCCAAACGCATTTGGATTTCACCCTTCAGGGTTGTTCTTAGCCACCAATTGAAATTGCAGAGATAGGAAAAGTGAATTGATATGTACTATTACCTTCTTTTATGTACATTTTTTAACAATTTAAAAAAGAAAAAAAAATATTTATAAGAATAATTGAATTAATTTACCTGTAAACAGTTCTTGTGGTTGGCTGCATGATATTCGGCTGCAATGTGATGGTGTTGGCATTGGAATGAGAGGGAGACATTTGAGAGATAACCTGAGCGTGAGAAACGGGAGAGTTTTGAGAGAACGTATTCAGGGCTTGAGTGAATGTGACAGGATTATTCGGGTGGGGAAAGGAAGAGGCAGAAGAAGTGATATGGGAAGCAGTGATGGACGGAGACTTCACCAAGGTGTTGGGCATAGATGCAGAAACGTAGGTGTGAACTATGTTGGATGCCATTGGACCAACTGCGATGCTGCCTACAAATGATGTGACTATACCGGGTCTTGAGACCGCATTCTCTTGAGATGTCTGGTTGTAGTTGATCTAAACAAGTCAAACAATAAAATCATTAAATTATAAAAGTATTATAGGAACAACAATTTGAATTAAATTATGTACTTACAGTATGAGTGCTAACTCCGGAAGAATTAGGTGAAGAAGTAAGTAAATTAGTTGTATCTCCTGGCATAAAGAGATCCCCTCCACCGCCACCATCAGATATTCTATCAAAACTCTTCTTGACATCGGCCTCAGAATCCACATAAGTGCAAAAGTCACTGCTGAGAAACTCAATATCGGCATCAATGAACTCGGTTGCGGCATTCAGTTCAACTTTTTCAGAATTATCGCCCTGATTTCCGCTGATACATTTCCAGTAGTTATTGTCCATGTTTGAAACTCCCGCCGAGACGATTGAGGTGAAGTTGCCGCATGGTTGAATAATCTGTTGACTATTGCCGTTATTGTCGTACTTGAAGGACCTATCCCCGCCATTCTCCATTTTTACAAGTTGGTTGTTTGATGTGAACGGAAACTGTTGATCCACAATATCCTCATTGTTTAGATTCTTGTAATGACCTCTGGGTTGGTCGTCTGTTTGTTCCATCTTAACGTTGATAGCATCCGAGGAATCTTCCGGTTCTTCCAGCTTGATTTGAGATTTAAGAATAGGGACATCAACAGGAGGAGGGGTGGGTGTCGGGGTGCTGGAAGTGTAGTCTTCGCTCATCTCTCCGCGACGACAGAGATAGGCCTGGATCTTCCTTAGCATGAAGGGTGGGGCCCGAAAGCCTGAGAGTTCATTCAAACGTAATGCGGGACTGTGTCGGTAATCTTCACTGCAGACTAACTCTTCAATGTCTTCCAAAACCTATAATAATAATAAAAATATGTTAGGTCCAGAGAATATTTCCTTTGAGTATGTACCTCCTTTAAATCATAAGCCATCTTAAATGACAAACTTTCCAAACTTTTGGTAGTATTTTTTGCAAGTGATGAGTTTGCAAGTGATGAAATTTCACAAACCATAATGTAAGTTCTCCCACCAGCCGGGGTGGTCATGTTCTGATTGGCAATCCACTCCTTGTCAGCCGAGTCAGCTGGATACCGTAGCAGTCCAGCGTGTTTGCTATACAGTCTTCCTCGGGACTGGCCCAGACCAAGAACCTGCAATGATTAAAAAACCAGTAATTAGTTGATCACCAATAATAACTTTTTTTTTTACTTGACACTCAATAATTTATACAATCTCTCAATAATAAAATAGTAACATATAAATAAGGATTGGGAATTAAAATAATGACGGTTTTTTCAGTACACTCCGGAAAGTTACGATTCCTATCGGGTTGTCAGGATTCCAACCCAATAGCAACTTGACGAAAGTGAATATCTCTTAAGCCAAGTGTAAACCCTCAGGCTAATTTGTTTGCTTTTGGTAACAGCTCATATGGTTTCATAGAAATCGTTGTATCTCCCTTATTTTCATGGTGTTGTTAGAAACAAAAAAACAACACGCTCTATATTAAAATATAGAAGTTAACCACAGAAGAATTAAAATGTACACCTCTATGAAATCCAAGGTTCAGACCGCCATTTGTAAAAAATAATTATGAAACTTAAAATTTTTTACTAATTATTTTTAAATAAAATGAAAAAAAGATAGGTGTCGTAATATTTGCATTGTAAAATGTGTATGTTTTTAGTTTTTATCAATAATTTTAGTTACAAAAAACCATTTTTTGTGTTTTTCGTTTGAATATTTAAAAAATTATGTTTATTTCTAATAAAAAATTTGAAAGCTTATATCTTCACCTCTTAAGACCAGTTTTTATTTTTTGAATACATTCAGAAATATTAATTTATTTGGATTTTATTGCACAGCGGAAATACTCCGACCTTCTGACCAATACCAGAGGTTTGAGGGTTTAAAAAGCAACAAAAATACCGGTCTTATACTTATTACTTATTATTACTTCGTAGCTAAGTTGTTATTTCTTGTACACCTGACAAAACGGTTAAAAACCCAATTGATGGGACACTCAGTCAGTCAAATGCATTATCAAGAAAAATCTCTCTTGGCAACCTCCTTTGCAGACTGGTAAGGTACTTGGTTCTAGGTCCAAAGCATAGTGAAGGAAAATAAAAAATATGATAGATGTGGTTTTCTTAACCTCTACATATCTGAAGGTAAAACTCATGTATAACCCAAAGAGGGGGTCACTAGAGTCCCCCATACATCGCAGAGCGATTGTTTCTTAATATTCCTCTTTCCCTTTCCAGTAACACTCACATATTAGTTACTATTATTCTTTTTAAACCTATCGTTTTAACCGGACATCATTTGCACAGCAGCCAATCATCAAATAATGCAAAACAACGAAAGAGATAAAAGTAAAAAAGTGCAAAACTGTATGTAACACAAATACTATTATTGTAGCCCTTTCGAGTAAAATACACTTTTTACGTCCGCACTCGCAGCTTGTCCGCGGTAAGGAACTTTTTACAAAGTAATGGGGATCCAAGGGAAGGGAAGAGATATTTCGAAGAAAATAAAAGTAACACAATATATTTTTTTAATTGCAGTACGAATACCAAATACTTAGATATCGCACAAAACTCTCATTTGGAGGTGTGTATTACCCCCATCAGGTGCAGTAAGGGAAAAAAAATAGAAAATATACAGTGTATTTGCTACGAGCTCCAATGATCACTATTCAATATTTACTCAATAAATAGCATAGCAGTCCCGAGACCCAAGGAAGACACAGCATGATCAAGTGAATCCATACTTTAGTCGGGTCATGTAAAGAATCAAAAAAACAGAAGATAATGTATGAGTTATTAGTTATCTAGTAAATAGTATGTATTACCTTGTTAGCGACAGAGCCCATGATGAAGAGCGTGTCCGGGTTGAGCCTGGCGGGGTCCCACTTGTGCGCCGGACACATAGCCCCCTCCGTCCGCCTCTTCCTCCGTGTCGCCGTGCCCACGTCCGAATCAGTGTCTGACTCTTTGCGCTTCCAAGACGGGCTCTGTGAACGCAATGAATTCATTCAAAAATTGTATTCCAGTAATTCTGTGAACAGTAGAACTTACATTCTAAAAAGGATATTTCTAATTTTCTTTTATTCAATAAAACAAAATCAAAATTTCTAAGTAGGTACTAAAATACCTACCTACTAATTTATAAACCATATATTTTAATACGGAATTATACAATTTGTCCGAAGAAACATCACTATTTCAATGACAATTCTTTTTTCAAACATTCTTCAGGTATGTATGTACCATAATTTTGAAAAATGCGAAGAAGAAAGTAAACACGACGATTTCATTAGAAAAAATAAATTGTACAGAACCATAGTCAAAGTTAGCCAACTATTTAAAGTATGGATGGCTTGAATAATAAAACGGATGCAGCAGATTTTCGAAAACAGAAACCAAACACAACCAATTTACACAAATTTGACAGATGAAATGCCAAATGGTCAAGCTAAAACAGGACTTTGCTGCGCTCAGACAAATACATAAATTATACATAGGTTGCATTTAATTATAAACCCTCGTAATAACAAGGTTCTAACAGACTAAGCATTGCTATGCAATAATAAGACTACTTTAGAACAGTGGCGGCTAGCCGTAAGGGGCGGAGGAGCAACGCACTCTCTGAATTTCTGGCAATCTAAAAATTCCCGAGCGCATAATAATATACAAAATTTTGATTCGCCTAATCATAAATAAACCAGCAAAACTCGATTCGCTTATAACATGACAAGTAGATACAGATAGATGTCTATGCGATGCCTGCTAAACAAAAGCAGAGCGTTTTGTACCTATATTCAGAGCAGTGGTTCGTTTCGCGTATCGCTCAAAGAATTTACGAGAATGTTCCGATATATAGAAAACAGAACGCGACTTAGACATGTTTTTCTATGCCCAAAACTAAATACGTCTTTTGCACAACATCATTATACTTACCAGGGAAGAACCTTTTTCAATCGTCTACCAGAAGAAATCAGAAGCATTAATGATAAAACCCAAATACTGCTCTCTGTAAAGAGACACTTTAAAAATATTCTGAAAAAAAAAACTACTGTCACTTAATTAATCTCACAAATATCCTTAGTTTTCCATAACTTCCTTTCTTTTTTTAAATTTATTATATTCATATATTATCCTTCACTATTATCAAAAAAAAATACTACAGCAAACATACATTTATGTACAATGAACTATTTAAGTACTAACTAACAACAACATTTATGTACACCCCCCTTCCATACACAAGCAAATGCTTTCAATGGAAGAGTAGTAAAAACACCCAAGATGTAAAATGAATTATGTACCATGTAAACATATTATTAAAAATGAAAAATAATTACAAAAAAAAAAAAATATATATATATAGTTATCAGGTCAAAATTGTCTTTTAGATAGGTGCAAAATTATTAACCCAGGGAGGACAGCGTTCGAAATTTTTCCACCACACCAAAAGGAACGGTTTGTCAGTAGCGTTTTTACTGAGACATGTTTGTGTAATATTTTTGACAACATTGTGTCTCTATTTTAACATCTACTCTTTTCGTTCAATGTTTCGCTCAAAACCAACACACAATGCAGACAAGCTGTGACAGGTCAATATGTCATTGGAATTCGTTTTTTGGAAGCGACAGGAAGAATTAAACATGAATTCTATTATTAACGTTGATTTAAAAAAAAAACAATGCACTGAACCAGGCCCATTTACAGGAGTGCAAGTCAAAACAAAAATCTGAAACTGGTTTTTGAAAGGAGTTTTATATTTATAGCTGACGTTTACCGGGCGTTGCTGGGGTTTATCCTTAGGAGATAGATATGTACCACAATAGACTTTTCTGTAGACCTTTTTAAGATATACAATTTCCTAGTACATTTTTAAGGTATCTCATAAGGTTTAGCCAGCGTTAGCAATGTAAGAAAGACACAGATAGCGACTTTATTTTATACTATTTAGTTAGAGAAGATATAATGCAGATTTGTTGTGCGGATGAGATAAACAGAACACTTTTTGTTTTTGTTTTCCGCGCTTAGTGAGGTGGGGATTCAAAATAATGAAGACTACAAAATCGGTGATTTGTAAAGAAGTGTGTGATATTGTATTATCTCAAGTATATTCAGGATTTCAGCTCACAGATCACGTATCAGCAGCTAAGTTACGCTATTGTGATAAGTTTCCTGAATATAGAACAAATTTTTGTAAACAGGCATTTTTTTTTTAATGTTTAAATTAAGGAATAAACTGTTTTCAAATGCCGATGGGTCAATATCTATTTTATAACTGTTTTTGGATGATTTTCGAGTACATTAAATTGTGTACAATCCTTGTGACATCGGCAGAAACTCATTGCTTTGTAAGAACGCCTTCGATTGAAATTTTCAATAGTTTTGATGTACCAAATGTACAACAAATATATGCTAAAAATATATTATTGAAACTATTCAAAAAAGCTGAATCCTCTACAATACCGCGTATTCATCAAACAAGGTCAAATCATAATAATATAAAAAATATTCCAGGTGATAAAACCACATTTGAGCAAAAAAATAATATATATTTTGCGACGAAATTCCACAATACCTTTCCCCCTGATATGAAGCAAATAGCAAATAGAATGACTACAAATCAAGAATAAAAATCTGGCTGAAAGAGATTAATGAAAAAAACTCTTAACAAAACATTAAAAACGACATAGAAAACTAATTAAACAGAAATGAATAACTTCGGTCCGCCTCAGCACAGGTCACTCTAGTGAGGAGGATTAAGAAATACAACTATACATATATTTAACATCATGTTTTGTATGCACAATGTTTAAATAGTCGCTATAATAAAAAATAAAAATGTGCTGAGCATTGAAACACACCTAATTCAATATATATACCGGACTGCAACTCCAGGGTCACCGACGTCTTTGCCAGTTAGAGACAATGGAGGATCAACCTAATCTACAAATAGGTAGGATTTTTTCATAATTAAATTTATTTTTATTACAGTACGTACGTATGTCCAAGATTTTTAGTGCACCACCATAGACATATGAATATTAGTAGACCTGCCCTAAATGATTAAAAGCGTATTATTCCCCACTCCCCATACCGGTTCCATTGGAGCCGGCTGTTCTCGCGTATGGCTTCCCGTGAATCTTGAGAATGTGACGTCATCATTCTTGTTCGAACTAGCGTCGAGCTATGGTCGAGGCATTTTACGAAATAAGACGGCAAAATGGTGGCTTAGCTATGAAAACTTGTAAAAATAGATGTGAAAAAGAGAATAAACCCAATTGTCGTATTACATTCCATATATAAGCATTATTTTACTTTATTTTAAGCATATTCACATCGTATAATATGGATCAGTTGTAGAAACATATACTATCACATCGAGATACGTCTGGACGCGAAACACAAAGCTGGTTGGTTGCTGGGAACTAAATTATGAACACTTATAAAAGTGTCTTAACTAAATACGTAAACAAAATATTCGACTCTGAAAATAGAAGAAATTTTTTTTTGCCGAATTTGGACTTCGCAAATTTGTTCATAACGTGGCGAGTAATTTGCGCTCCCATGTAAAAATGTCTATTCATTCAAAAGCAGATTTTACTTTTAAGAACTAAATGGTGATATTACGAGGCGTATCCAGAAAGTAAGTGTACTGAATTTTTGTAGGTTACAAATCTTTTTATTGAAACAAAAAAATTACATGATTACCGTAGTACATATGTAAGCTATTTTTAGACATAGTCGCCATTCCTCTCAATGCAGGTGGTGAAGCGAGGTATCAATTTTTGATGCCTTCCTCGAAGAAGTTTCCCGCCAACCCCTTGGTCCACTTCTCCACCTCCTCCTTTACCTCCTCGTCGGTTGAAAACCTTTTTCCACCCATGTACAGCTTCAGGGAGGTAAAGAGATAATAATCTGAAGGTGCTAGGTTAAGGGAATGCGCGGGGTGGTTCAGGATATCCCATTTAAACGAAGCAAGCAGTTCCTTCGTGGCGTTGGCCGTGTGTGGTCTGGCATTGTCGTGCAGCAGGCTGACTCCCTTTGTCAGCATGCCTCTCCTCTTGTTATGAATCGCCTTCCGCAATTTTTTTAGGGTCTCACAGTATCTTGCAGAGTTGATGGTCTCCACTTGAGGCAGATATTCAATCAAAATTATGCCTTGACAGTCCCAAAACACGGATGCCACGATTTTCTTGGCTGAAATTGTGGTTTTGAACTTTTTGGTGGAGGGTGAAGAGGTGAGAACCGTTTTAAACTCGTGATACCACTTGTACACACTCGTACAATAAGGAAGTTGAGTGAAAAATATTTTGACTTATAAAAAATATGTTCATGTAGATCAAAAAATATCGATTCTAAATATATAAATATATTTCTATATTATTATTCTTAGAATTAGTTAAACGTTCTTGAAAAAGCATTCAATAGCAATATACTGTATACGCTCCACGATTGGTCGAAAGAATTCTGTCGTCACATGTGTCGTGACTTGTACGTACAACGGAACACCTATGGTGCATCTCTTTCTATTACATGAGAGATGATCGATTTAGATGAGAGAGGTGTATAGGCCAAAGGTTTATTTGGGTTTGTCAAATATATGTACGTATTTGTTATTATTATTATATGAAATGGATTTCTAAAGATACATATTCGTATAGTGCTTTATAATAATATGTTGTTTATTGCATAACTTAGATGTTTTTATTATTATACATGTCACATGGCATGTGATACACTTCAGGCCGCCGGCCGCTCAGAAAAGTCTCACAGTGAACTGGGCTGTAAACCGTTATTTTACTTTTGGTCTTTACTTTTCTGCGCGGTGGTCCTGAATTCGCGCGGGGAACGTCAACAAGTAACGACGGCGATACCGTATAAGTACCGTATCGGGCGTGAAAAGCAAATATTCTAACTTAAAATATTAATTTAACTATGAAATCTTAATCAATTTTCTTTTTTTTTTAATAACATCAATTATAATAGACGGTTAACATTGGTAAAAAAATTACTGGAATTCCTTGTTGAAGAATTAAATTTTTTTCCATACATAATGCTTAAGCGACGTGGTTTTCACAGTTCTAATGACGTCACACTACACCCCGCCTGTTACCGCTCGGATTCCGCTCGTTTTGGCGGGCTTAATAAAATTTAAACTTTGAGAATTAATTTAACTATGAAAACAAACTTTAAAAAAAAAAAAAAAAATACCAGTATTTAAGTTTGAATGCGAACATTGATAAAAAAAAATAAAAAAAATGGACTCAACTTCCTTATTCATAGCTTTATCACCATATGCAGTTTTAACCTCATTATAAACCTCAAACGGAGGTTTTTCCTTCTAAACGAGATAACGGATGACGCTGCGTATTTCGCATTTGGCGGGAGATTGGATCGACATTTTTCACGAAACGTGTTGTCGCGTTGACACTTCTCAACGTACTGACCTTGAACAGGTCTCGTTGCGGAGGGGAAGAGTCAGGCTACACGTAAGTGTAGCCAACATATCGAAAATAAAATTCATTCGGTCGTGAGAGCCTCAGTACACTTACTTTCTGGATATGCCTCGTATAATGCGAGATGCCTATATACTGTCAGATTGATTTATTGACGAATCACAGTCAGCTTTACCCCCTTCGTTCTTCAACAGTTGATTTTACCCCTCACCTTTAATTTCTAGTCTATATATTCATATGTCTGTGTGCACCACCCATTTTTGTGAGCATTAGCCGCTACTGCTTTAGAGACCCCTTGGAATAATAAGGCTCCTGACACAGCATTGTTATGAGATGAAATAGCTACTTTAGAGTTCTATATCGCATAACACTGCCAGGTGGAACCATGTTATTCCAAGGGGTAGTCATACTAAGTTACCTTCTTATAGACAAGATTTGTGAAGCACACACATGATGATATTGAAAATAATCAAATCAAATAATATTAAGTATTAGAAAAATAGAGAAAATAAAAATAAAGTGTGCGAAAGGGAATAGGAACTCGGAACCTTGCACTATCCAGGTATACACTCTATCAACTGAACTATTGCACTAATCTTCAGAACATCATATTTCTCTAATACATATATTTTAGAAACTATTAATACTGTGTCAACTTTTTCCACAAATAGTGTTAAAACCAAACTTAATATCTTCTTCCCTGACACCATTTGTCGGGGAAACAACCAACATTAATTATTGGAAACATCTTGAATTACCACCTAAATAATTTACAAAACAACAATTCGGTTTTGTCATAGAACCCTTTAGCACTGTGTATTGTTAGTGATTAGAATCAAAGCAATAATAATCAACATGCATTAATATCTGTGGCTGAACTCACGCTGCTAGGCCTGCCGAACCTCGAGTCAGCCCCGTTGCTAGACTCTGAGTCGCTCAGCTCCGAGGGGGAGGGAGCGTGGTGTGGGGCGCGCGGGGGCTGCGAGGGAGGGTGGGTAGAAGACCGCGGGGGTGCTGCATACAGGCAGCGCGCCCCGTCCAGCATGGCGCGGCAGACTGCACGCACCTGGAATGAAAGGACAATATTGATTTTTAAAGTTATGAAATTGACAATATATGTAATATTTTCCACAAGTATTGCATTTTCTTTAATCCTTTAGTCTTTTAAATATTACCTCAAAAGCTTTCTGAAATTCTTCGAGAAATTCCACCACCGTTTGGGGTTTATATGTAAACCCGTTGTTTACGTTTTAATTTCTCGAAGAATTTCAGTAAGCTTTCAAGGTAATTTAAACATAAATACTATATATTTCTTATTTTTTACGTTGACATAAAAACAAGTACCATTTTGGAAATTGGATAAAATAATCTTTCAGATGTTTGTATTTATAATAATCATAGATACTTCAAAATGGTAAATTTCAATATCAAACCTAAAAAACTGAAACATTTTGACTTGAAACGTCAATAAGGAAGTTGAGTCCATTTTTTTTATTTTTTTTTTATCAATGTTCGCATTCAAACTTAAATACGAGTTTTTTTTTTTTTTTTTTTAAAGTTTGTTTTCATAGTTAAATTAATTCTCAAAGTTTGAATTTTATTAAGCCCGCCAAAACGAGCGGAATCCGAGCGGTAATAGGCGGGGTGTGGTGTGACGTCATTCAAACTGTAAGAACCACGTCGCTAAAAAATTTTGTATGGAAAAAAATTTAATTCTTCAACAAGGAATTCCAGTAATTTTTTTAACAATGTTAACTGTCTATTAGAATTGATGTTATTTAAAAAAAAAAGAAAATTGATTAAGATTTCATAGTTAAATTAATATTTTAAGTTAGAATATTTGCTTTTCCCGCCCGGTACGGTATTTGTTGACGTGCCCCGCGCGAATTCAGGACCACCGCGCAGAAAAGTAAAGACCAAAAGTAAAATAACGGTTTACAGCCCAGTTCACTGTGAAACTTTTCTGGGCGGCCGGCGGCCTGAAGTGTATCACATGTTATGCGACATGTATAATAATAAAAACTTCTAAGTTATGCAATAAACAACATATTATTATAAAGCACTATACGAATATGTATCTTTAGAAATCCATTTCATATAATAATAACAACAAATACGTACATATATTTGACAACCCCAAATAAACGTTTGGCCTATACACCTCTCTCATCTAAACCGACCATCTCTCATGTAATAGAAAGAGATGCACCATAGGTGATCCGTTGTACGTACGAGTCACGACACATGTGACGTCAGAATTCTTTCGACCAATCGTGGAGCGTATATATTCTATTGCTATTGAATGCTTTTTCAAGAACGTTTAACTAATTCTAAGAATAATAATATAGAAATATATTTATATATTTAGAATCGATATTTTTGATCTAAATGAAAATATTTTTTATAAGTCAAAATATTTTTCACTCAACTTCCTTATTGTCAGGGGGTCAACTGTCGGGGATCATCGCAAACTTCATAGTAGCAAGATTTTTATGCAATCTGTGATGACAATCCTAATGCCTGATGGAATTTACTATTTTTGTCGCTTTCTCACACAGGGTTCACGATGAGACTACAGATAAAATGATAGTTTGTGTGGTTTGAGTGACAATATTTCAGCTCTACAAATTTATCTGTGCAGGTGGTCAAAAATGGATTTAACAAATTAATGAAGAATTTTTTATTACATTACCAATGAGGAAGTACAACAGAAATAATTCTTTGGGGGATCAGGGATCAAGTGTCCGAGGGATCTACTCTCCATGCGATCAACTGTCCGGGGGGTCAACTATCTGGGAGATCAATTGTTGGGGGAACAACTGTTGGGGTGGGCCAACTGCCAGGGGATCAAGAGTCAGGTCACAGAAGTTTGCCCACCTCTAGTATAAATCTTTGCATTGATGAAATTATATAATGAAAAAATTACAAACCTGGTCTTCTCGTACAGATTCTTCCCCTAAGGTTTGATCGAATGTTGTTCACAACAGGTACAAAAAATTACAAACCTGGTCTTCTCCTACTGATTCTTCCCCAAGGTTTGATCGAATGTTGTTCACAGCAGGTACAAAAAATTTCTGAAAATAATAGAATAATTATTATTCACCGACATTACACAAAAATATTTCTTGTAATGACAATCATCATCATATTATGTATTACCTGTTATTGTCTCACAAAATTAAGACAAAATGTAGCAAGTAAGAACTTTCTCATCAGACACGAGGGCATTTTGGCACTTCATGCTATTTGGTTAGAGATAGCACAGGGCCTTATGTGACTCACGTCAGCTTGGCACTAAAACCACTTGGTAATCAAGCATTTGTTATTCATAGGATAATTAGATTGTAAAAACGAGAAGTTATAAACTAGTTAAATTCTAAAGTATCTGAGTATGTAAGCGATTATACAAAACTACAATATAAATAAAAACAAAAAATAACCAATAGAATATTGAGAACAGTGAAAATAGTAAAAACGAGTAGGTACCTGTCTATAATTTTGGCATCATGCGATAGATTCAGCCAGTTTGAATTTACATGTTTTCAAGGTGCAGTTGAAAATGTGTACATCTGGTAGGGTGTAGATATCCCATTAATGAATTTTGCGCAGACTCATATTTACAATGTGGAATACTGAATAAAATCATTATCTGGTGTGGCATTCAGGGATACAAAATGCAATCCTTTCTAACAGATATGATGAATCAACAAGACAGTTCATAATTTAGTATAAAAATAATGCATCAGCGATTTTTGTACGTTTATATAGAGCAATGGGATTAAATTGATGATTACTAAAATGATGGGAGTTTTGTAAATTTTTTTTTGATTTTTTGAATACGATCAATGTAGGGTTGTTGTTTTCGTATTATTTACTACAAATATCTTATTTGTATGATTCAAAATAAAGTGCTAGTTCAAAATAAAGCCTCAAGTTCATGCAAATTGAACTGTAAACTTGACTGTGTGTGCCCATTTAACAGTTAACAAACAAGCATCTAGCGAGATGGTACACACGTTGAGAAATGTTTGAATGATCGTAAATCTATCGAACATGAACGAGCGTGGGTACTTAGCATAAGGCTTTAAGTTGTCACCAACCATGTGATTATCATGTATTGTGCACACCATGTTTCAATACCAATCAGAATTTTGAAAAATGCTTTATATTAGTTAGAGCTTTAATGCATTGATGCGAACAGTAAGCATTACATAATGATTTTTATCTCTGTATTAAATTAATTCAGTCGGTCAGGTTCAACAGGCCATAATTACAACCAAACTAATATAAAATACTAGCCTCCAGATACTTCTTGATGACCTGGTCAATCTCCTTGGTAACGGCGGACTGTATGTTCTGGCGCAGAATGTCCAGTGACTTGTTGGCGCTGGCCCTGAACTCAGCCGGGGGCCTCCCGCTGGTCTGAACCATTCCCGGAATGTTGTAGCGTCGGTGCATCGCTGCCAGTGTGTTCAACGCCACTTGTCTGTTGATGACATGCCGCTGGAAACATTATTACACAACATTCACCACATTATATGTACCTACACAGATTTTTTTCTAAACTGACAATGTGTTCCTCTTCAAGCTGCCTTGTAACTTTAGTTTGCGAGTTTCGAAAAACTCTAGTTGTTATGATTATTCTTGATGGACAAAGGTCTTCCAAGTCCAAAATACGTGTGTAAAATATTATGCAAACTAGCAAATGCGTGTCTGAGTGAGGAATAAGAAATATAATAAATAAAAAATAGTAAGGATGGGCGCAATTACATTAGGCATACTGTTAGACGTTTGTGAATTCGACACGCCTCTGTTTGAGGGGGGCAATTGCCACGAACCACTGGAGTCTTCTGAAGATGAGTTCTGTAACAGTACATCCGGATCTGAATTCTTCCAGCTCCGTTGAATAACCATGGTCCTTATGATGACGAAAGAAACGTAATCTTTCCAATTTGTTTACCAGCTGATCAGTGTTCAGTGACAAACAGATAACTCTCTTATGAAGCACAAATAGCGCGTCTGCGCAAACTCTCCGATATCTATCACCATATTGTTGATTAAATATTTAAAAACTACAACAACTCTATCTTATTTTCATAATGTTAAATATTACAATCTTTTCGATAATCTATCCCCCTTTCAAACGGATTTCTTGTTGTCGCTTTTTTATATTTTCTGTGGTTTTCAGAGTTGCCATTAGGAAATATTTTTGACCAACTAATTTAACTAGCTCGAATCACCATCTTTTGAAAAAATATTAAATTATAATATTCGGGTTTTTAATTAATCTTAAAACAAGCGCATATTAACCTTTGTAAAGTTCAATGGTTCATATTTTGGGATAAATAATAGAAGAAAATAAACTCACCTTACAATTTTAACATCAATAACAATAAAAAATCTATTTTAGTTTTAATGAAATAATTATTAAAAGGCATGTTATACCGAAATTCGTAGAAAATATACCCCAATTTTTGAAAATATTTGAAACTCTAAGGAATTTAGATAATACAGATAAAAAAATTTAACGAAGTTTTGGAATTCCGGGGTCAAACTGAAATTTCTCCAGCTACCCCCCTACAATATTATATAACTCAAATCTACTTTTTATTTTCGTGGTATGTCATAGCTGGTAGTATCACTCGCACGAGTTTAATGTGCGCTTAATAAATCAAAACCAAATTTTCCTGTAAAATCGTTGAAGATTTGTAAGTAAGTACATAAATATTTACCTACTTAATTATAAACCTTATATTTTATGTAACATTTTCATTTTTAAAAACAAAACAACAACCAGGCTTGCCATACCTACTGAAAATTAGGTAGATCTACCGATTTCGGCAAAAACTACCGAGAAAAACTATCGAGATGGTTCGTGCCTGGGGTAAGGCCAACTTGGTCAGTTTCAACGTCTCAAAAACCCAAGCGTGTCTGATTTCGGCAAAGAGGGAGATCAATGACTGTCTGGTGCAATTTGATGGGAGCACTCTCCCCAATAAAGACTCCATTGAAATGCTTGGAGTTACTATATCAGACCAGCTCAAGTATCGGGGATCCATAGAAGCCCGAGTAAATCAGGCCTCCAAGAAGTTGGGCGTCTTGTACAGGGCTAGGAGATTCTTCGATAGTGACCAGCTGCTGACCCTGTACAAGTCTCAAGTCCGCCCAAATACTGAATTTGGGAGCCACCTTTGGGCTGGTGCCCCAAAATACTTAATAAACCTGCTTGAATCTGTGCAAAGGAGAGCGATCCGTCTGATTGACAATCCGTTGTTAACAGACCGATTGCCTTCTCTAATGCATAGACGCAATGTAGGCATGCTGTGTCTGCTCTACAGGTATTTCAATGGAGCCTGCTCCAAGGAGCTAGCAGCATTGATTCCTGATGCACCGGTGCACGTGCGCGAAACTCGACGGACACGAACTGAACACCCGTTCACGGTTGACGTTGGCTTTATGAGAACGGGCCGTTTTTACGACTCGTTTTTGTGTAAGTCGGCTCGTATGTGGAACGAACTACCGGCATCTGTTTTTCCTCCCTCCTATAATCCGAGCCTCTTCAAGGCCCGCATTAACAAATTTGCAAATATCACTGATTAAGCACCTATAAATATTTTGACTCTAATCTACAGATTTTTTCACCCAAATCTACTGATTTTCATTTTCGCGGTATGGCATCACTCGAACTATGCTGTGCGAATGAAAATAAACCGGTGTACTAGGTTCATTTATGATAAACCGCTTTCCGCCGCTTTCTGTCAAAGTGTCAAATGCTCAATAACAATAGCAAATATTAGCGTCTTTTTCGTATGTTTTCATGTTCTTTATCCACAAATGAAAGACAATAGTTAAATTGCACTATGGATGCTATTTGAAAGAAAAGGATTTTTCCATTTGTCTTAAAAAAGCGTATCGAATATTCATACTCAACTTGAAGACCAAATCGGTAAAAATGTCAAATCGCGGGGAAAACAAAAGAAATCTAGAAAAATCAGATGTGTCTCAAGAATCAAAGAGGTTAAAAATTGAACCCAAAGCAAGAGAAAATATTCAAAATTCTCCTTCGAAGGACACCAGATCCAAAAAAGGTTTTCATTTTCTCACGGCATGCCAGAAGGTGACAACGGGAGAGTATTACAATGTCGGGGAGAGAGTGGGCATAATAAACCTACCAGACTGCTGTTATTCCGATACTTGTACAAGACATAGTGGTCCCCAAGCTCCTTACCAAATTTTACCATATGAGAGAGAAGCATTCCGAATTGACGTTAAATCAGGTATGTGGTGCGAAGCCCTCGATGTTTTCAGAGCTATTATAAAACACAACAAGTTTCCCAGTGTCGACACAGTTTTGGAAATCCTAAAAATGATTGTTAATATCGATGAAAATAATTCTGCATTCTCATCACAGTACATTATTAAAAGGTGTCAAAATGTACTCAAATTACTTTTCTCGGTTCATCCACCCTGTTCAGAAACTGTAAGAGTATTCTACAGGAATCTTCTTAACAGTCCTACTGATATAATGGAAAATACTGAAGTATACAAGAACTTATATGATCCAAAACATGGGCTTTTTAAATACATTATCAATATTTTACAAAAAGAAATACAATCAGGGACGTACACAGCAGTAAGTCATAATATTGATCAGAATGACGATAAACAAGAATGTTCTAAAGACTCTTCGGTTTTTGGGAAGCTTCTTAGAGCCATTCGTATACAGAGACTTATATTGATACTGGAATTAATGGTTGATCTTCTTGAAAGAGATTTGGCAATTTGGATTTCAAAAAATTTTAACCAACCACGAAAACATATGATGAAGAAACAAAAACCTCTGGTGGCCTGGGTGCTATGGCAGAACAGTGTATTACACAGTGGTCTTGTGAATAATAATTGCCGGCAAATTTTCCAAATTATTATTTCTTTAATAGAACTAGATCACCCCTCGGCACATCTCCAAGTGTTCACCAGGTTGCTAAATACAATTTTTCAAACATATTTTCTATGCGGTTTTTCTATGGAATTTTACCCTGATATTCGGCCAAATTGTAGTTGCAGTGTATTTTCGAGTGAAATGTTTAATCTCGTGAAAGACAAACAGCTTGAACTTATCCTAACAATTATTGACAATATTAAACCCAAACAGTTTCAATTTCTCATGTCAAGAAGTTTAATTCAAATGGTTTTGAAATCTAGTGAACCTAGTTTTATACTTTTGCTTCAAAACGTTTTTAAATATCGTTCATGGACAAATTTTGAAGAAGATCCTGGAACAATTGAACGATTCAAATCATCAAGTGCATCAAAAAGAGTTGTTATGGAAAATTTGCACAACCATGGACTAAAATATTTTTACCTGCATTTGATGGATAAAGTCAGTTTTGATAAAAGTATTATTTTAAATACTGAAGTTAGAAAAAAACCATTACAATCTACCATTCTTCATATTGTCTATTGTTCATTTTATCATTTTCTTCTTACTTTCAACATTGTTAAAATTCAAAACTGTTATGATGACTTATGTACTGCACAGCAAAAGGAAGTCACTTCCTCACCACCTCAAAATATAAAAAAAGGTGTTACAAAAAGTGATGAAGACATTTCACAGCCAAAACCTTTACCTCTTAATGAAGAATGTTATCGAGAATACAGATTGATTATTAGAACTTTGAAACAAATATCACTTTACTTATCAGAAATTAAACAAGATTGTCCAAGTGCTTACGAAATATTCCAAAGCGTTGATATTGACATTTAACAATAAAAAACATGTTATGATTGATAACATCAGATCATGATAATATTATGACCAAAAAATATTTACAATTTTTTAATGTATATTTAGATAATTTGCTATAAAGCAATTGCTTTATGGCAAATTGTATGTGCTCATAGAATAAAGAAGACAACTGGAAGTGTCTTCTATTCAAATTTGAATGGAATCAAATGTTCCAATTAGCCCCATAGCCCAGTGCTCCGTTTCACTTACACTTACCTGAGACTGTAGATCTCCATCCCATTTAAATTTTCACAGTTTTGTATTGGATATTTAAGCCTGGTTTAGACAAATATTTAGATCACAAAACATGCCCGTAAGGCACTTATTGTGCTATTCTATGTATATGCTAGTAAAAATTGACTAGAAATTTGGCTTTTGTAAAATTGTACTATCATCTTGTATTATTATATGTCTTATGTTTTTATTTTCTTATGTTTACACATTTAAAAGCATATGAAACACACCCATAAGACACTTCTTGTGTTATTCTACAAATGTCCTATTAAAAACTGACTAGAAATTTAGCTTTTGTAATATTGTACTATCATCTTGTATTATTAAATGTCTTATGTTTTTATTTTCTTATGTTCACACATTTAAATGCATACAAAACACACCCATAAGACACTTCTTGTGTTATTCTACAAATGTCCTAGTAAAAATTGACTAGAAATTAAGCTTTTATAATATTGTACTATCATCTTGTATTATTATAGGTCTTATTTTTTTTTTCTTATGTTCACACATTTAAATGCATACTAAACACACCCATAAGGCTCTTCTTGTGTTATTCTATATATGTCCTAGTAAAAATTGACTAGAAATTTAGCTTTTATAATATTGTACTATCATTTTGTATTATTATATGTCACATTTAACCCTAGAAGCCTAATCTATTTTATAGGTACATAAAGCCTTAACATACGTCTAAGAGGCGTACACATGTAAATGACAGCCAGTAGGCCAAAATATACCTACTTCTGCCCTATTTTTCGATGGAAAGTTAAAGTTGGTATTTAAACTAATAATAAAACACAGTTTTATCAATGAAAACTACTATCACAGGTATTTATTACAACGAATCAAAACATTATGCTTATATTCAAACAAAAAAATCATCTTCTTAAAAATCAACTCGAACATATGTTTTTTTTAAATAATCTTATATTTCTTTAAGATTAATTTCTTATTCTTAGAGCAAAAATTAAAAATAATCATGCTTTTAATTACTAGCTATAATTTTAGAGCAATCTACACAGACATCAACTTTGTGCTCAGAAAATACTGACTTTTTGCACTTACAGCATACTAATTTTGACATTCTCTTTTTTTAGCAGCAAAAAGCGCAGTATTTACGTTTTTTGAGCTCTGGTTCTCCTGCCTACGTTTATAACCTGAATCAGTAGGTTTTGCGAGAATTTGGTTTATACTTTTAAGTCGGAGCTTCAAGTCTGAATCTAAGGCTTGACCGAATCTGTGCTGAGTTGTTTAATGAAGTATCTTTTGTTTGAAAGTTTATTTGATCATGTTGTGGCCATAAATTACAGCAGAATTGACAAAGCCATGTTTAAGATGCCATAGAAAACAGCCACTGACCATCTATTAGTTTTGTGGTTGCACGACATTGAGGCGCACATTTGATCAAATGAATCTACTCCTCCTTTTGTTTGGTTCTAGAAATGAATCGTGTCTGGTTTGCCACTTGAATTATTAATTATTGCATTTTCATTACAACAAGATAAAAGTAAACCATTTTTGCAGGTTTTGGCTTGTACGATAGAAGTGTCAGAGGGCCATCAAAACAAAACGTAGAACTGCTAACAGGTCGAGATCTCGAGTTCTTAAATTTTTCGTACATTTCCCGCTTATTTGATCGAATAGTGCCCACTAGATTTAATTTGTAATTTGAGCTGGTCCTCGATAGGTGCGGACTTTATTCATAGCTGAAGTTCTGTGAGATGATTGACCCTTATTTGTTGACCAAACATCCCGCGTCCATTCTTACCGCGAAGAGTATTTCCAGGAACACGATAAATTCGCCCTGAGTTGGCAGTTTGCGAAGCATGAGCAGAATCAGATGCTAGGTCAGCTTTTGAAATTTTGAGTCGGCTTCATCAGTGGGAGCAGATTCTTGTAAAGGTAAAGCCTCTTCAGTTGCATAGTTCTCATCTTCAATTTGAATGCCGTCCACAAACTGGCTGTCCTCGTCTTCAGAAGCTGATCTCCCAGAGAAAGACTATCTCCTTGGTCTAAGATTTTCAAAATATCATTACTGTTTAATATATTGGACCATGACATGTTGGTATCTGAAACAATGCCAAAATAAACATAGAATGGACGAAAAATTAACGAAAGTAAAAACCCATAATCTTAGTTAAAAGTTACACAAAGCCTAAACATACGTCTCGCAGGCGTACTATACCTCAAAAACTCATAAATGGCTGGACTTACCTTAGTGATACAGGTACCATCGGCGAGCTCCCGTCGGCCACTGGGTTGGTTAAAGAGCACGAGGCGTTAACTTCAACCGTTAGAAAGAGAAATAGAATTCAAGATTGTGTGTACGCCTCGCAGGCGTAGATAAGGCTTCTAGGGTTAAATACATATGTTGAAATGCAAAAAATTATGCTATTTTTATCTGGTCCTTATCTATCTATACAACATATAGAAAAGTGTCTATGAGTGGCAGCACAGCTTTGTTTTTTTATACAAATCTACGATTTGACTCTAAAATCGATAAAATTTTGAAAACAAGAGCCCTCTATCCTAAGCACAGGCATCAGCTTACAATAGGAAAAAATACATATTGCACAAATCTGTTAATACTAAGTTACACATATTACCTAATAAATAAACAAATAAAAATGTTTCAAACTTTTCAGTGAGTCAAAATTTGCTTGTTTTAACTCACTGTGTAAAACAAAAAATAAATTTTTATTTTTTGGAATAATTTAGTGAGTAAAACCTCAAATTGTAATATTTAATTATTGAAGACAATATTAGCGGTTCTTAAACGAAAATCTGAAAAAGATACGGTCACATCTAGGACTCGAACCCAGGACCCTTGCCTTGCCGGGGCACCGCTCTACCACTGAGCTAATGAGACCCTATCTCCTTCGGTCATAGTTAAATTGAATCTACGATGTCCTGAATTTGTAGATAGGGATGCCGTAATATGTGTGAGCGAGAAAGTATTTGGGGTCACGTAAAAATCAATCTACCACTCGATGAGTTTAATATGACCGAAGGAGTTGTGGTCCCATTAGCTCAGTGGTAGAGCGGTGCCCCGGCAAGGCAAGCGTCCTGGGTTCGAGTCCTAAATGTGAACATATCTTTTTCTGATTTTTCTGTTTCAGATTTTCATTTAAGAATCGCTAATATTGTCTTCAATAATCAAATATAAAATAAATTGTTTTTATCACAGCCCCACATTTGGGCCTTTATGCAACAGTTATAACGAATACAACAAACTTCTCGGAAATGGCGACACGGTACACCAACTCCTGACTAGATACAAAAGATAAAGACTTTCTCTAGGAAATCTTCAACCTTACTGAAAGGAGCAATACATCTTGCTATCTGTGTCGGATTTCTGTAAGGCTTAGCACGCACTGCTATTAAATGCTGCGGCTTCGGAATAGCTAAAAACACAAAACCGCATACAAACTCGCACTGCGACTGGCGTTTTTATTAAATTCTATTACAGTACCACCGTGGAATAAAAAATTA
Organism: Hesperophylax consimilis; assembly: GCF_061612785.1. NCBI lineage: Eukaryota > Metazoa > Arthropoda > Insecta > Trichoptera > Limnephilidae > Hesperophylax > Hesperophylax consimilis. The sequence continues at coordinate 22,603,398 of NC_142843.1, read as the reverse complement.
AGTAAAAACGCCACCGCAATGCGTGTTTGTATGCGGTTTGGCGTTTTCAGCTATTCCAAAACCACTGCTTTTAATCGCAGTGCGTCCACCCACTAAGATCTTGCTGGAAGGGACGACACATCTCGCTATCAGGCTCAGGTCTTGAGCCTTCGACCGGCTCAGGATGTCTGTTCGTGTGTCCGCTTAAATAGCACATCATTTGGTAGATAGCGTTGAGCTGCCCTCTGATTAGTTGGTTAATAATTTGCATAACCAGTAGGAGATCTACGATGTCCTGCATTTGTAGATAGGGATGCTGTAATATGTGTGAACGACAAAGCATTTGGGGTCACGTAAAAATTAATCTACCATTTAATTTAATTTTAATTTTATTTCTATTATTTTCATATTATTTTACTGTTTATTTTATTATGTATTAAAATATAGTAATATAAAGGCTACACGTATCCTCGCTTTCACTCTTGTAATCTCTCAAAATAAATTGTATCGGTGATTTCACCATTAAGTATATTCACTGTCAATTTGACTGTCCTAGAACGGGAGACCTTCCTAGTTGGACAGTCAAAATCTATGCTGTAATATTTTTGTAACAAACAAATAAATAAATAAAAAAAAATAAAAAAAATTCGATAAGTTTATCACTGAGAGTGGCTTGGCAAAGCTGTCGTATAGAGAAAAAAATAATTACAGTATCGTCCCGGCACAGTACACTATATCAGGAGTGCCTGGCTTTGGGCAGTTGTGATAAACCTAGTCAAAGAGCATCCCACATAATCACCACTAAGCCTCAAATTTCTACAACTTACACTTTCTAAACTCTATTGTAGTGGATCTCAGGGCCTTTTCCCACTTCTGTTTAAAAATCAGAAGTTGTTCCGTTTAAAAATCGGATGCCATAGTTCTGTAGAGGTTATATGGAGCTGTTTACACTTATCCGACACAATTAAAAGCCATCTCTGGCACTTTTTGTCAGATGGATGGCCAGCGAGGTGCATCTGTTCATTTATAGGTTTGTATGGAGCTGTTTCGTTCCTTGTCGACATGCGCCCCATTACAACACCCTGGCCGCTCTTCGGTCGCAAGGAAGTCTGTTTTTACTCTCCGATTTTTAAACGGAACTGTGAACAGGGCATCTGAGGTCCAGTTTTTTAAATGGAAGTGGGAACGGGCCCTAAGGAGTTGACTCCTTGGCCTGTTTTATTTCAGTCCATGATGATTTTATATTGTATTAAAAAAATTAAAGATAATTGACATCAAACATTTAGTTTTTTTTTTAATTGAGTACACAAGAGTTCCAACTGCTGCCAACCATCTGGAGCCAGTGAGACTATGGCATCTCCAATTTGACCTGCAGATTCGTAACCAAGGACGGAAATCCCTCAACAACGTAGGTCATCGGCCGATTAATCTTTTTTTTTTATTATTGTTTTTGTAAAAGGTTTATTAATCCATTCCCCATATATTCCTTAGAGACATTGTAAAGTTGTATTTTTTACAATGTTTTTTGTATTTGTGTTTATTCAAGGTTTGAACAATCTTGTGCTATTTTCCCCACTCTTTGATAAAAAAATATTTAAAAAAATAAAAGTGTGTACTTACAACACAATGTTAATTATTTGTTATTATTAATATTATATTGGTGGAAAACTTCCCAGTTGATCAGAAATTTTGACAGAAAAACTTAGGTGCTATGGAAGTTATGAAAAATTTGCACCGGCAGCCATAATGCTTGGTTAGGTACTTGTATGGATAGATGCATTATTTACTAGCTGAAAGATACCCAAAATCATCAATATCAAACTCATACGTTAAGACAATATGTATTTACATTTAAAATATAATTTATCAACTTCATTATCCACCATTTTAAAGGGGGCGGAACCAGTTTGGTTTAGTTGCAATAACACTGATGGTTTATTATGCTGTTGTGAGGCAGGGATGAATAAATTCGTAATTTTAAATCATTTGACACTTTATTCCAAAAACTTACGTCATAATATATTACTATTTAAAAACCATTAAAAAAATAATATGAATAAATATGAAAACTTGTAAAAATTAATTTGTGAAATTCGTTACAGTCTGCTTTTGCAATCATCTAGTCAACCTGAAACTTTCTTACGGAGATTCTCGGCCAACTTATCCATAAATGCAAAGGTTTCCAAGTAGTCACCCTGCTTCACGTTGTTCATACCCTTGACGCAGATCGCCAAGTCCTTAGTCATGAAGCCAGACTCGATGGTTTCAATGCAGACAGCTTCCAAAGCCTCGGCAAAGTCGTTCAGCTTCTTATTGCTGTCCAGCTTGGCACGGTGGAGAAGACCCCTGGTCCAGGCGAAGATGGAAGCGATGGGATTAGTAGAGGTCTCCTTTCCTTGCTGGTAGAACCTGAAGTGACGGGTGACAGTTCCGTGGGCGGCTTCAGCCTCCACAGTCTTTCCATCAGGACAGATCAGCACCGAGGTCATCAGGCCCAAAGACCCGTAGCCTTGGGCAACGGAGTCAGACTGCACATCTCCGTCGTAGTTCTTGCAAGCCCAAACAAAACCTCCCTCAGACTTCATGCAATAAGCCACCATATCGTCGATTAAACGGTGTTCGTACCAAATTCCAGCCGCCTCGTACTTGGCTTTGTATTGAGAATCGTAAATCTCTTGGAAGATGTCCTTGAAACGGCCATCGTACTTCTTGAGGATGGTATTCTTGGTACTCAAGTACAGAGGATATTTCCTATCCAGAGAAAACTTGAATGACGAGTGAGCAAAGTCAATGATAGACTCGTCCGTGTTGTACATAGCTAAAGCCACTCCCGGCCCGGCAAATTCATGGACCACAATCTGGATGGGCTTCTGGCTGCTTCCTTCAGCGGGAGTCCAGTTCATCTCCAGCTTTCCGGCTCCGGGGACTATGTAGTCGGTGGCCTTGTACTGGTCAGCGTGGGCGTGACGTCCAATGATGATGGGCTTCTCCCAGCCAGTGACCAGGCGAGGGATGTTCTTGCAGATGATGGCTTCCCTGAAGACTGTTCCACCCAGGATGTTACGGATGGTTCCGTTGGGAGACTTCCACATCTTCTTCAAGTTGAACTCCTCGACTCTCTTCTCATCCGGAGTAATGGTGGCGCACTTAATGCCAACATTGTACTTTTTAATGGCATTGGCACAATCGATGGTAACTTGGTCCTCAGTTTTGTCTCTGTATTCAATCCCCAGGTCGAACGTGTGGAGTTCAATGTCTAGGAAAGGCAGAATCAGTTTATCTTTAATCAGATCCCAAATAATCCTGGTCATCTCGTCACCGAGAATGTCTACGACGGGTCCTGCCTTGATCTTGGCTGCCATTGTTAGACCCTGGAACAAAATAAAATGATATTTATTATTTAAGTAACTGGATTGGTCAACTAAGTCAATGGAATAGCATACAGAATACTCGAGCTAACACCTTAATGACTATTCATTATTTAGATGCCAAAGGTCAATTTCATTATGAAAATTATGCCGACCATATCAAACAAGTGGGTGAAATAATGTAACGAACATAACTATTTTTTATTATCAATGAAATACTAATCGATGGAAGCCACACCAAAACTGTGTTCGGAAATGACGAATTTATTATTTTAAGAGAATAATTTTATTATTAATTAACTGTAAATGTTTGCTGACATGGCATACAGTAAGAATAATTCTGACAAAATATGACATTATTACTATCAATGTGGATTACATCAGAACATCGTAAAACATAAGTAAAATGAGAGACTTACGATTTATTAAAAGAATTTATTTATGGAGAAAAATTCTGTCAAACACCAAATGACAGCAGACCGGCCGCAAGCAAACACGAAAACGAACAGAAACAGATCGACATCGAACAGAGATCTTTTTCATCGAATGCGTTGAAAAACAACGTACCGAGCACTGTTACCAACTGAACAAAACTAAATGGTCGTAAAGCTAAGCGTACACGCTCCAACTTGTATTTTATCAACAAACTCTCTTTCAGTACTATAAAAGTTTTATACTATAAGGGTACCTCATCGATAACAATATTTGGTCGATGAGGTACTTATAATAATTAAAAATCTGCCATGTGTGAGAGGTAATACTATTTGAATGGGCCGGGCCGCCTTTAGCAAACGTTGCTATTTTCTGATAAAGAAGATATCCTAGCAACGAATGCGTGCATTTATATATATTTTGATGAGACATAAAGCAAAAAAAATCGGTTTCCCTTTTTTACTTCCAAATGACCTCCAACTCTCTCAACGTTCTAACTAAAACTACTGAATACGGTCTACGCGCACCGCCTATCGCGATCTTTCTGAATTTATCTGAATCCGTTACCTAACTAATGTATGCATGAATGGAATAATAAAAGGAATATTACTATTCCATTCTCCTCCGTGATTATTTTTACTTAGAAGCCGATGGTCAATAACGACAAAGTTTTTGCCGAGCTTCAAACAAGTGAGAATAACAGTGTTACGCAACGTAACGTTACAGTGTAACGACGATAAATAAAAGTGGAACATAAAATGAGGGGTATTTTTGCAAAACTGACTAATTCCAATTTGTATCAAATTTGACCCGTGAATGCAATATTTATATAAATACATTTCTGTACAATATTTTTGCAATACGATGTTGCAAAGGCTACTTATTCCCATAGAAACTCGTTTTATTCTACCCATTCCATCCAAGATCACCATCAAAACAGTCTTATTCCATTTCAGCCAATGGAAACAGAGCATTTGGTTACGGGACAAAATGGCCACTTACTACTTGGTTAATTTGTATGAAAGTTGCTGTCCGCTGTATCATTTAACAGAATTATTCCACGATTGTCATAAAAGACTTTTCGAAACACATATTTTAAATATCTTATTACTTTTCAATATTATTTTGTTAATATTTTATGATTCAAATCGAGTATTATTAGTGACCAGCTCAGGTACGGGGGCTCCATCGAAGCTAGAGTAAAGTTGGCCTCTCAGAAGCTGGGCGTACTGTACAGGGCCCGCAGATACTTTAATAGTACACAACTGCTCACCCTGTACAAATCGCAAGTGCGCCCTACTGTCGAATTTGGCAGCCATCTCTGGTCTGGAGCCCCAAAATACCTGAAAAAAACCCTTGACTCTGTGCAGAAACGGGCGGTCCGTTTGATAGATTCCCCAATCTTAACAAACGGACTGCAATATTTAGAGCACAGGCGTCAGGTAGGTATGCTGTCCTTATTCTATCGGTATTACAATGGAAGATGCTCTGAAGAACTAGCGTCATTGATCCCTTCGGCACCGGTGCGTAGTCGGGATACACGCCAAACGCGCGCCCAACATTTGTACACAGTTGACACTTGTCACATGAGAACGGGTCGCTTCTACGATTCGTTCTTAAGTTCAACAGCTCGACTGTGGAACGAACTGCCGGCCTCTGTGTTTCCTCCCTCCTACAACATGGGACTCTTCAAGACCCATGTTCACTTCTTCCTCTCCACAAAAAGACCCTCCACACAGCATCCCCAAAGATGACATAGGCCCTGAGGGAAATTATTTTCTTCAGGGCCTCCTGTGTGGAGTAAATATAAAAAAAAATAAAAAAAAATTATTAAAGGTAACTTACTATCCAAATGATATTTATTTTCTTGATATTATTCTATAATAATTCTGATTCGCGGCGTGTAAACACCACATTAGTTAATATTGTAATATAATATTGACGTACGAGTTATTTTTTAATCTTTTGATAAAATAATAACATATTTTGTACCTACTGTTATTGTGCTCAAAAACTAACTACACACAACATAAATTTATCAGAAGGACGTGTACAAAAAAACAATAATATCTTTTCAGACGCTGATATTTTCAGTTTGTCCTTAGGCCAATTTATTAAATTTGTTACTATGGTTTGGCTTAAGAAGGAAGTAGCACAACACGGTATAATTAGCCAAAAGTAAATCACGGTAACACTTTTGGCTGTGAAAATCTCAAATCACACAAAATTATCTTACCTACTGATTTTGTAATGATAGTCATACCCATGAAGCTTGTTTTCATGATTTTTCAGAATTCTTTATAAATCTTTTTAACAGTTGGGCGAAATTGATTTAAAAATCACTGGCGGGCCACTGAATACTGACGGTTCCTATTTCTATATTTGAAATCCATGAGGGGGGGGGGATAAATCGCCTTCGTTGGCAACACTGGTGACCGCGCGCAAGCTGCATTGTTTGTTTTACCGCGGGCCCGCGACACTTTTTCAAATTGGCGGGTTTTTTGAAAATGGTTCACGCGGGCCACTTATAATTCGTTCACGGGCCACAATGTGGCCCGCGGGCCTCGGGTTGGGCAGCCTTGTTCTATTTGAATACCAGATTTTTTGATAGGTCAACCCATTGATACTTTGCCTTGTTCTATTTGAATACCAGATTTTTTGATAGGTCAACCCATTGATACTTTGGTCCCCAAAAAAACCGCCCCATTATCTAGGTAGGTACTTACTACTCACTAACCTTTGTGTTATTCATAGACGCGACTCAAGACTTCACTAGATATTATTTAAGTCGTTTATTTAAATTTTCAAGTTCAATGAATGATAGTCACCTAATACATTATGGACTTACTTTGCGTTATTTTACATTTTTTTTATCTGAATGCCCGGTAAACCATTTCACAAAACATCGCAGTCGCTCAAACGCATAGAATAAAGAATAACACAGGATGGGCATTGTGAGCGTGTTTCGTGATCCAAATATTTGCCTAATCGAGGCTTAAAGTTCAAATACAAAACTGTGTTCAAAACCAAATTCAAATGGGATGGAGATATATGATGTCAGGCGAGTGAGTTAGCCGCGCTATTGGGCTAAACGGAACATTCCATTTGTTTTAATTCATATTTGTACGGAAGGCATGGGTGATTATGGTTTTTAATAACTTAGGTAATATTTTAGTATTGCGATATTGCGAATATTATTATGTATTATGTAAGTGATAACTGGGTTATCATTAGTGATAATACGTACTCACGTACCAAAAAAGTACTTACTCCTACTATCTCGATTGTTTGTATGTTATTTAATGTACCTATCTCGTAATTCTAATAACGGGCATTGTAAAACTGACACAATTAAAAAGCAGTCAACTGATAATGTGCTTTTATGCGAAAATGCAGTGCACAAAATACTACCATGGTAATTATATTATTGTAACAATACATAATAATAATTATTATTTTTACTCTTCAGTAGAAAAGCGGGAAGCAAAAACCAAGCGGGAAGCAGGAAACAGGAAGCAAGAAGCAGCAGGAGTGGAAAGAATGAAGCTTCGGAAAATGGAAAGGAAGAATCAGAGGGAGGCTGGAAGCGGGAAGTAGACATAAAGAAGGAAGGCAGAAGATTGAACTCCAACATCCTTCCTCTCCTCAGAGCACGTGTTCAAAGTCCTAACAAATCAGTGCCTCCTGGTGTACCGGTCGCACCGGGACAGGAGTGCTCCTGGCTGGAGTGGTACATTCGATACGATACGAATACAATAGTATCCTTACAGTCGAGAGCGTATCAGAATAATTTAATACTAGCTTCGTTTAAAAAAAGGTAGGGTCTTGACGTAAGAACCGACAGAGGGACCAATGTCCTTATGAGGAAGCTACAAGCCAAAAGTGTGTATATTCTTGGTATACCTTATATCTAAGGTAATAGGCATTAAAATCGCTTGAGAAACGGAGTCTAGAAACGTTCGATTTAAAGCAAAAAACTGGTTTTAACTTATTTTGTAAATAATTTTATAGGAAAGCAAAAAAGTTAATCAAGTGAAACTGTCACAGATAATCTTAGCTATAAAACTGTATTTTTTTAAAGTTGTTTCCTTTACGCGTTCATACATTTCTATTGAAAAAATATTATTAGTAGTAGTGTGCATTTATATTTTTTATTGAGTAATTTATTTTTTTATTTGTATTCTACTGAAGCGAAGCGATAGGAAAACCTTCAATTTGACTAAAGCATATTTTTTTTTTTTCATAATGTACACCAATTCGTTATAAAGATTAATCAAAATAGTGATTTGGCACTAAGCTTCGCCTTAAAACGGTTCGGGAAAGTGATGGGTGCCCTCGACAGCCCCTTGGGATAGCGGTCGCCCCGGGACGGGAGTGCTCCCGGCTGAGGTGCTTCAATCGTATCGTATCTTATTATAAAGTCTTTTTTGGAAATCATTGAGCGTTTTAATTTTTTTCCATGGTCTTAATTTTTGTAATCGAAGATTCAAATCAGGACTAAATGAATCAATTGCTAAGAAATACATGTAATAGAGAAATACCATATATTTATATGAGTAGAAAAGGGGCGATGAGGAGTAATTTGTAATGGTAAACACAACTTAAATTTTTTTTTTCGTATTTTGTATTAAATTGTTATTATTGTTTAAAAATTTAACACGAAAATAATTATTGTTTTTATTATGATACTGTTGTTCCGACCATTGCAGATAAAACGGTAAATAGCCCCTTTCCATAATGAACGTATAGAATAACAATAAATTATCATTGTATACATGTGTACGTGATTCAGTACAGTAGATTTATTTATAATAACTTCGCCCAAGATTTGAACTGAAATCTTAGGTACCTAACTAGGGAAATATGACATTTTGTATTACTTTCAGAAAAGAGTTCAATTGATATTGCAAAGCTTTATAACTCACGGTTGAAACGACATTGCCTGTTAAAAAGTATTTAGTAGTTTTCCTACCTGAATACTTCAGACAGACACATGTTTAAAAAAATAAATAAATTGAGAAACCGCGCAAGAGTCCGCGTAAGAAAAATTGGGCAGTGGGGAAGGGAAGTAGATGGAAGAGGAAGGTGGGGAAGTACCTGGCTATTCAGATCTGGTCACCAAACACAATCAAAGCTATTTCAAGAATAGACCTTGCTAGTCGAGAGCCTTACCCTCAACCACGGAGATTTTCAAATTTTTGTAAATTTCATAAAACCAGAGCTCACCGTTCGAGAGATTTTACTACTTCAGACTCCAGCACACATATTTTCTGCTTTATATTGGGTAAAACATATTTAAAAATTCTTTGTTTGTACATCGTGGGTTCAATCGGCATTGGCTTCAGTACTCGAAAACCTAAATTATTCCACATAATATATTCTGTTTTTTGAATTTGAATTTATAATTTGATCCAATAAAGTAAAGGCAAGTATTTTTGTAACATTTTCTTGTGACATTGGACGCTGACCAGAAGAAAACGATGAAATACCGGTTACTTTCACTAGCCATTTAAACATGGACTTTCTAATAGCTTATAAAGCCGGTTATCGCACCAAAACAAGAAAGTAAATACATATATATATATTCTACCTTTTCCATTTTCCCTGATTCATCGACATGAAATACAATAATCATATGTAATGATATTATCAAACCAAAAGTGAAAAGTGCACAACACTTATGAACTCGACTTTGATAAACAATACGAAAATAACGATGATACATTAAATTCCTGGTAAAAAAAACCAGATTAGTAAACACCCATGTAATTAGAAGTTCAAAAAATTAACTTCAATTAATTAATTATTATATTAGTAATCTAGATTCCAGTATTAATAATTACGCTTCGTGCATTACTTGGAAATTCAACATTGAACCATTCATTCGACAACCAACACTTCTGTCATAGGTCACCTAAATTGGTTCGCTACGTTTGGTGACTCAGCAGGGGTTCCCGGGTTCGTGGCGTGAGGATTGTCTAGGTCGTGAAGGCGGATGCGTCTTCCCACCTACTGTGTTGGGGGCCGGATTTGGAGAGACTGGCCGAGGGAGATCTTTTTGGAAAGGTAAAAAAATTTCGATCAGTACTCTCTTGACCTATCGCCTTGCACAGTGGGAGGGATGAATTCAAACGTACATCACTCCACACTGACCCTCATACCCTTTTCTTTCCTCACCTTCCTTTCCTTTAAAAAATGTTCACACAGCATCCCCACAGACCCTGAAGGAAATTATGAAGTAATAAGGAGCTAATGTAAAAAAAATCTTCAACAGATTAAAAATATTATATTGATTTTATACATTACTTGTAGAACACATATTATATAGATCTCTTTTAGACCGCCCTTTATCTGTTGTCGGATATTTTAAGAAGAAGCTACAAGCCAAACATGTGTATAGGTATTCTTGGTACACCTTATACCGTAGGTAATAGGCATTAAAATCGCTTGACAAACGGAGTCTAGAAACGTTCGATTTCAAGCACAAAACTGGTTTTTAATTATTATGTAAATAATTTTATCAGAAAGTAAAAAAGTTAATCAAGTGAAACTGTCACAGATAAATCTTAGCTATAATATCGTATTTTTTAAAAAGTTGTTTCCTTTACGAGTTTATGCATTTCTATTGAAAAAATTTTTTTTTAGTAGTAGTTTACATTTATAAATTTTTTATTGAGTAATTTATATTTTTATTTGTATTCTACTCAAGCGAAACGATAGGAAAACCTTCAATTTATATAAAGCATATTTTTTTGGTGTTCATAATGTACACCAATTCGTTATAAAGATTAATCAAAATAGTGATTTAGCATTATGCATTAGACATACATAGAATACATGCGCAAGTCACATCCATCCTAGATATTGTTTTGACGTTTCAACGAATACGATCCACAGAAAAAACAAACGAAAATTTGTGGTTGTAAATATTTTTGTTACTCGACGACATCGCCACCTATCTCCGGTCTAAAACTATCCTATGTTTCAAGTTAGAACCAACCATACACATTCACAAAATTTTATTGAAATCGGTTGGGCGGTTTCGGAGATTAGAGTGTACGAACACAGTGACACTTGATTTTATATAAACAACGGAAGTAGCAAAAACTCGGCAGATCGGAGACTCTGGCGTAATGATGTTTGCTCTTAATCTGTATTTAGAATTTTTAATGTTATTTTCACAACGAGCTACGAAGGTTTGGAACAATCATTTAACTGATATAAATACAAATACTTTTCGAATAGGCACCTACATGTCCTACATACATCATATTTATTATCTGTTTCAATTTTTGTTAAATGTGAAATTTCTCTGGAAAAAAATTATTTCAAAACAATGGCAAAAGACACGATGGGAATATATTATAAAAAATTGTACAAGGTTAAATAAAAACCACATTTAAAAGTGTTTTTGTTTGTCCTCATGTAATTTTTTTGTTAAAAAAATATCGTGTCTTCCGACATTGTTTTCAACACATTTTTTTACAGAGAATTTTTCATATTCAACAAAATTTAACACCGATGATATATAATAAATGATGATATAGGTGTCTATTCGACAAGGCTTTGTATTTATATCAGTTAAATGATTGCTAAAAAATCTTTTTTTTTTAAACTTTAGTTACGAATTTATTTGATGGTTTCGAAGACGAACACAAACCTTTTCCATTGATATTTATTTATTTCTTAATCTTAAGTTAGTTCACATCGTCGTGTTTGCTAATAATTTTAGAAACATATGGAAAATTACACTAATTGACAAACAATGGATCTTTAAATATTTAAATGAAAGTACATATTATGTCACAAAAAGAAATCAATATTTGAGGAAAATATGTTTTCTCATTTCCTCTTTAAACCTATCTCAGTAACTTCCTTCGGGATTTTGTTATACAGTTGGACGGCCTAGTACATGAGAGATTTCTGGGTGCTTGATTTTTTTCTTGTTGGCAATCTGATTTTCCTTGCATTTCTCGTCCCGTGTCCGTGTATCTCGTGGTTGTAATTTATGTTTCTATTCAGTTACTTCAGACATCATCCATATTTTAATTTTATGTACAAAAATAAGTACATTAAAATATATAGTTTGTTTTACCGTCATAACATTTAGCTCATTTAACATGTCTCTTATCCGTCTGTATATGTTGCACTTGAGTATTATTCACATTGCTTTATTTTGCAGTATTTGCATTTTTTCATTTTCTCTTCGTTGCAGAGAAAAATAATACTTGAACAGTAAATAAAATGTGGTAATATAATTGTATTATATATTATCTGACATTGTTTCTTTATTTACTTTGTTTCGTATTCTGACAAGGAATGATTTTTTTTATGCTTGCTGTAACTTTATATTTAACTTTTGTATCTTTTAACAAGTAAACTTATATAATTATTTTAATCTAGGGAAATCAACAGTTCACAATAAAGTTGGTTTATGTGCAATTTACTCTGAGAAACCGTTTATAGATTTACACATTATACTAATACGAATCTTACTTGAAAAAATACTTTAAAATGACCCTCGAAACAGAAACGGGCGGTCCGTTTGATAGAATCCCCTGTCTGAACAAACGGAATGCGATATTTAGAGTCAGGTAGGAATGCTGTCCTTGTACTACCGGTATTTCAATAGAAGATGCTCCGAGGAAGTAGCGCCATTGATCGTTTAGGTTCCGGTGCATAGTCGGGAAACACGCCAAACGAGCGCCCAACATTTTTACACGGTTGACATTCATTTGTAACATGAGAACGGGTCGTTTTTTTAATTCAAAAGCTCGGCTGTGGAACGATTTGCCATGTTCATGTTCACTCCTAGCTTTCCTCAAAAATAACCTCCACAGAGCATTCTCAAAGATGACATAGGCCCCGAGGGAAATTAACTCCGGTGTGTAGTTAATGTACAAAAATAAAAACATCATTAAATAATCTTGTTTTGTCAGGTAAGTAACAAGTGGTGCAACGATTAGTACTATCAGATGTTACAATAATCAATAATTATAAATACGATTACAAAATATATACATGTAGGTATATGGGTATATCGTTTATCGGAGTCGTGCTTATAAAATTTTACACACAAAACGTCTAGGTCTACGTTATCAATGTTATCTTCGAAACACCTACTTTTGCAATTTCCAATAAATACAACAGGCGCCCCAGGCACCTACCAAAGCTAACTAGTTTATCTGCAAATGTTTCGGTTTATAGGAATAGTGAAGGTTTTTCATACCTTTGTAATAAAATATCGAAGAAGTACGAAAAAGCGAGAGAAAGACAGGAGAAGCAAGAAAAACCAAGAAGCAAGAAAAGATGAGTAGAGCTAAGAAAAGACAAGAATAAGTAAGAGAAGGGAGAGAAGATGCAAGAAATTGTAAAAGATGCAAGAGTCGAGGCGATTCAAGTAGTGTAAAAAATAAGCTGTCGGCTTACGAATATTTAGGTACACATACATAATGTAGTTGTATTTTAGATACTATTTCATTTTACCTTTGTTTCAAACTATCGTGTAGTATCCTAGTATCCATAGAGGCTATAGTACAGTACCTATACCTATATTTTTTACATATTTTGTACAAGGTACTGTGTTACCTATCTATTTAATAAAAATAGATAATAGTAATACAGTACCTATCTATTTTTATAAAACCAATAAAACCATAAAACCAGATACGGACAGCTAACCCTAAATTATAACGTGCCCAAAATGTTCAACATGTAGCCAAGTAATATAAAAAAATTGTAAATTCCCAAATAGATTCAGATATATGTATATACTGAAAACATGGCTCTTAAGTACAAATACTTCAAACTAATCACTACTATCAATGAATAGTTGTTACTATGTGTACCAATAATAATAATCTGAATGTCTTATAAGTAGCAACAATATTATGTATATTTATAATGGTGACTGGAAAACTAATCAAAATGACAATTCAACACACCTATAAAAAGTGCTATAAAGTTATGAAAAGTGAATAATCAAAAACCAGGTTAAATAGTTACATATATGTAACCTATTTAACTTAGTTTTCGTTTCATCACTTTTCATAACTTTATAGCACTTTTTATAGGTGTGTTGAATTCAAATTGTCATTTTGAGGAGTTATCATGGAACAATTTATAATTAGTAATAATATTATGTATACGTATTTACATTGTAATTGAACATGTAAATCCTGTTGACAAACTGCTTAATTGTAGTTTAACGGGATAAAACTTTAAAGAACCATAAAAATGCATTTTCTCTCTCTAAATTTTATGAACTAATCACTATTAGTTTAATTTCTCTCATGATAGAAATCGTTAAAAAGAACACGATCGAGTAACTAATTAAAAAATTAACTAATGCAAACTAGCAGTTTAACTTAGGCTTTTTATATTTTGACGTCGTTGAGTATTATTATGTTCAGATGCTAAACCCTAACAAGGTTATTAATTTGTAAGAACATATTCCTGGTGAACCATCCACATTTGAAGTGTTTACTTGCACAACAATAAATTACCGGTGGGAACAAAAACTCTGCCAGTTTGCCTTGAACTGCGGACCCGTTTTTCAAGAAACTACGTTCAAGGGGTCGCCGTTCAAAAGGGGGCAATTATTTCCACTTGTTTTATGAAATACAAAGTATACTGGATGATCTTTTTTACTATTAAGATTCAACAGATTATGAAGTCTCGGTTATAATATTTACATTTCGTTTGATTGCATAATGCGACGTCAGGAATGTGGTAGAGCAACTAAGAAGCATTAATAAACCACTCACTAGATCGATATCTTCGGGTTTTTTGTATGAAACAAAATGGTCCCAAAAAACCATAGATATCCTAATATATATACAGAAAATTCTCATTCGGAGCCTACTTATTATACTCTACACTAATAAAAAAACTCTGAAAGTTTATTCCATAGACTTTCAGAGTTTTTCATTGGTGGATAGGTATAGTTAGGTAATCATATGGCGTCACAATATTTCCGAAAGAAGGAAAGTACTCATACGAACGTTATATTATATAAAATAAGTAAGTACTTTAACTTATTTATGCATGTCATCTTGCTAGTGTGACGTACGAACGCAAGCAGGTACTTAATCTTGTTCAAATTAAATCAACATAGTAAAAAAACTCACTTCGTACAAAAATATCATCATAGCTGGTGATCTAAACATAAACATACTTCCCAATGGCCACCCTCAAAATATTGATTACCAACTAATGCTTCTAGAACATGGCATTATAAGCATCATTAACACTCCTACTAGAGTAACCAAAGATACAGAATCATGTATAGACCACTTTATGGTTAAATCAAAAAGACAAATATGTAGTGCAGTATACGAATCCTCAATCACAGATCACTACACAACTATGATAGGCCTGACTTCCCTAACTAAGAACTTAACTTTCAAAAACATAACATCAAAAAGAGAAATTGATTACACGAATCTAAAACATTGTTTAGAAAAACAAACGTGGGAACATCTTACAAAATTTAACTCGGCAGAAGAGGCCTGGAATTTTTTCTTAACACATCTCCAAACTCACATTACCCAAAATACCAAAACAACATACACACCTATTCCACATCGCAAGGTAAGACTTAAAAAATGGATTAACCAAAGCATCATAAATAGCATTAAAAAAGGGACAAACTACACAAACAAGTTAAACTGAACCCTAATGACACTTTGCTTTATTTCTTCTACAAAAGGTACAGGAACATTTGCTCTCAGATAATACGTAAAGCCAAAGAATTATACTATCGAAACAAACTAATAACAGCAAATTATGACCCTAAAAGCGTATGGTCAATTCTGAGGGAAAGTACTCATTCACAGAAGAACAAAGATGATACCATAAAAAAATTACTTATTGATTGTGAAGAAGTCCACTTCCACGACAATCCTACACATATCCTCAATTATATTAACGAACACAACATAAACATTGGAGCTAACCTAGCTGAAAATATCAAAAACACGTCACCTCTCAGAGATATTCAGGAACCTCAAAACGATCCAACTAACATCAACAATGTAAATATTTACAGAAACTTCACATTTCGAATTATTACACTTGAAGATACCAACAAAATAATTCAAACATTAAAGAATAACACAACTACGGGGCCTGATGGTGTAGACTCTAAAACTATCATAACATTAAGCCAACAACTACTTAAACCACTCACATACTTAATTAATCGTAGTCTTAAAGAAGGAATTTTTCCTAGCTTACTAAAAAAAGGTCTTGTTATTCCAATTTTTAAATCAGGACAAAAAATAACGTAAACAACTACAGACCTATTACGCTACTAAATACCATTTCGAAAATTCTTGAAAAAACTATAAAAAAACAACTTCAACACTATCTGGAAACAAAACAAATACTATCGATGAACCAACATGGCTTTAGGAAAAACAGGAGTACAGAACATGCAATAGCTGATGTAACGGACTTTATAACACATAATCTTGACGCTAAGAAAAAAGTTATTTCTATTTACTTAGATCTATGTAAGGCCTTCGACACAATTTCGCACGAAAAACTTTTTAAGAAATTAAAAAACATTGGCATTGATGGTGTAGAATTCGACTTATTTAAAAGCTTTATGTCTGACAGAACGCAACAAGTTAAAATTGACAATAAGACAAGTGAACCACTTTTAATTACATACGGAGTCCCACAGGGGAGTGTACTTGGCCCTTTATTATTCCTCATCTACATAAATGAACTGTGTGACATTAAAATTGAAGGTAAAATCGTGACCTTCGCTGACGATACAGTTCTTCTGTGTTAAGCAGCCACATGGAAAAATGTATTTATTATAGCCGAAAAAAGTTTATCAATTGTCAAAAAATGGCTAAACAGTAATACTCTTACCATTAATACAATTAAAACAAAATACATCACACACAGTATAACACAAAGAGGCCAACCTCCAACTAACATAGACCTATTACTACATGACTGTGAACAAACTTCATTTAATTGCCAATGCGAACGTTTAGAAAGGGTAAAACAAATAAAATACCTAGGGGTTATTATTGATACACACTTACGCTGGACTGACCACATTACTTTCATCACTAACAAACTAAAACAAGTAATGTACCCAACGAAGTCCATTAAAAACATTTTCCCTCTAACAATACTAAGATCCATATATTTTGCACTGTGTCAATCCATTGCCTCATATGGAATACTAGCTTGAGGAAGTGCTACAAGAATGACAATTGACCCAATCCAAAAAATTCAAAAGGCGATAATTAAAATAATCCTAAAAGTACCATTCGACACAGAATCAAGCGAAATTTACAAAACATTAGAAGTCTTGTCAATAAGACAACTTTATGCCAAATCTGCATTACTACACCTCCTCCAACACAAACTCCATATTCCAATTCAACCAAAAACCTCGTTAAAAACCAGATCATTAACAAATAAAACACTAAACATACCGATACTATACACCACACACGGACAAAGACACTTTCAATACTACGCTAGTAAACTGTTTAATTGTATGCCCATTACTCTGAAGCAACTACTAACTGCAAATACATCCGCAAACATTAACAAAAAACATATCACAGCCTGGATCAAAAACCAAGATATTTTATTTTTTCAAAACATAATAACTCCAAACCAAACATAACTAAACCATAAAAAGTATATAATAAATAAACACGTTTTTCGAGATTTTACCAACTATACTCACACTTACAATACAAATATATGAACTTACATATTTATTATGAATATTCTTTTTACAAAAACCATAAAAATTAAAATATTAAAATTAAAACTTTTAAATAATAAAAACTTTCTTCTACAACACATAAATACTTGTCACACCTATACATAACCACGTAAACACCTCAGCACAGGTTCTCCTAGTGAGGTGTTCACGAAACATACAATATTACTCACATACAGTATCACCTTTTCAAACCTAACTTACACAGAACATATTTTAGTTATAAGTTTGAAATATACCAAATACAAATATAAATAATTATGTGAAACTGTAAATTATATATAGAAATAAAATAAAAATGTTATATACATTGGTAGTTGTTGTGTTTTAACAATTTTTTTTTAGTTTTTTACCAAAATTTATTTATGTAGTAGAGGAATTACCTGTTTTAGATTGTGTGGTACATTCAAATAAACTGAAAATAAGGCATAAAATTATTTCTGTAGGAAAATATTTTACAGTTCTCCACTGGCAGACAGACACCATGTGGAATAAAACTGACCTCTGAGAAATCGTCTGTTTACGCATTTAATGGAGATGTGTTTTTATTACAATCATTATCAAAATTCCTAGATCTTTCCAATAAATTGTTATCTTTAATCAAACTGATCGTCTTTACGTTATCAATAAATGACAACGCAATTTTTATTTAGTTAGTTTGATAAAAATGTCTTCGGACAACGTTGCTAATTTAAAATCACGGGGCTATCAGACAAAGATAACAATGCTTACAATATGTCAATATTATAGCAAGTTAGTTACAACGTGAACAATAATTAGAAGGCTATAAGATAAAATAGGTATAGGCTGAAAGATAATATTTTCTTAGTGCGACATTGCCATCTATGACCCAAAATTGGAAGTATTAGGAAGCGTGTGACGGTGCTCTGGGCTTACTTCTACTATTGACGGACAGATGTCTCTTTATTTTTAATGCTCTTTGGAAAATTCTTTGACGAGAAGAAATAAAAGTGAAGGAAGTATCTACATAGATCCTTACAAGTATTTATTAAAAAAATCTTCAAAAGACTTGACTGAGAATTGAACATTTCTCCCCAGTGACTGTTTCTTAAACTGCTGTGAACTTTAAAAATGTCTTTTAACTAATTAAACACTTTTTTTGGTTTGACTCAGGATTTAACCTAGGAAGGTTAAATCCTGAGTCAAACCAAAAAAAGTGTTTAATTAGTTAAAAGACATTTTTAAAGTTCACAGCAGTTTAAGAAACAGTCACTGGGGAGAAATGTTCAATTCTCAGTCAAGTCTTTTGAAGATTTTTTTAATAAATACTTGTAAGGATCTATGTAGATACTTCCTTCACTTTTATTTCTTCTCGTCAAAGAATTTTCCAAAGAGCATTAAAAATAAAGAGACATCTGTCCGTCAATAGTAGAAGTAAGCCCAGAGCACCGTAGGAACCCAGGGACATGAATCATCACCGCTAACATCTAAGCCCAGTCCTAATTGGATAGTATCGCCATTTATTTGTATATTATCTGCTGTAAATTTGTAAATATAATGCTATCCAATTCCAGAAAAATGTGCGTGTGCCATGTATTTCAGTTGATAGATTGCATTGTCATCAACAGCGAGTCTATCTGCCGATATTAAACGCGATAGGATTTCCAAGATTGCGTTGGATTCATATTTTTAAATATGTACATATTTTTTTAAAAAGAAAGATAAACATTCCCGGGTTACAAATAATCTGACAATATTTGAAAACCTCCTACCACCACCACAGTAACCGAAAAATGGTGCTTGTGTTGTGATGGAGGACTTAGTCAGCCGAGGAATTGAACACACTACGCCTGCCGCCGTACCCATGCTAATTCTTAAATACCACCAGGAGTTTTTTAATCGTATGTATTTAAAACCTTAAAAGAAAAACCTTAATTCATTTCGATAAAAAATAGTTTAAACTTTATAAGAGAAACATCATTAAAATTCGAATGAAATTTTTAAATATGCATTCATTTCATAAAAGTATGAAATATAGATATATGAGTTACATTTTAATATAATATTAAAAAAAATATTATTTTCATAGATTGAGAATTAACGGCATTTTAAATGATGGTCCGCACGCCAAAATCCACATTGCTAGTATTTTCATCCATCGAGATAAAAAGTTTATTTATCAAGTGCCAAATAATTAACCACGGTTGCTGGTTGTCGACTCTTACTACGTGTAGCCGTCAAATGCATGGCAACTTTTGTTGATTAAATGTCACAGGTAGACTTATTGGTTCTTGTCAATAATATTTTGTCAATGTGTTTATAATTTTCAAAAAATGTAGCAAATGTAAGATCTTAATTTAAATTCGCTTATATTTAAACGACTATCTTAACCCTATACGAACCCTATGAAAACTAAAAGAGGTGGGCGTTGCCCATTTTCTATTCGTGAAACGGTATGCTGGGCCTTAAGCAACACTGGTAAGGGATTATTATTAGTGAAATGAAGTGAGAAGAGAAGATAGAAAAAATAACAGATAGTAACAAAGAAAAAATAATTGTAAATAGTCAGAAAAAAAAATCTATTCTCAAATGGACAAAAATGTGAATGTTTTTGCACTCATTGTCTGAATGCGTTTATAATATTACATACTAAACTTTTCGAGAGAACTAATGTATAATACGATAAAAATTGTACACATGATCAATCAACAATCAGCAACAACATTATTATCAGGTACAGGGGTCGGGAAACCGTAACTCGTGAGTCGCATGCAGCTCTTTCGTATACGCGTGTAGCATTTTGAAAGTATTGGCTTTCAAAAATACAACATGTTAGTTTTCCCTATGTAATGTAGGATACCTTGCAGAAATGCAGAAAAAATTAGTTTCTCCCTAGAAATCTTTCACGCACTGTAATCACATCGGTATAATTAACAACACAATTAGATAAGTATGTAATTATGTTTATGATTCATGCGTACCTATACCGACAGACCAACATCATAAAACCGATGTAGGAAATCAATTTATAGGCGTAAAATACTTTCGTAAAAGAAATGTCAGAATTTACCAGATTTACCAGAAAGAACTATCAACAATTTAGAACAGTTTCAGAATTTTACAGAAAACTCACTTTTAATGCAGTCACATCAAAAATAATAATTTCAGTTGTGTGTCTGTCCTGCGTAACTCTGGTAAAATCATAGAATAAAGAAAAAAAACAAAAAATGCCTTACAAATTTTAATGGAAACAAATGTTCCGTTTAGCTCAATAACCCAGCGCTTTGTCTAACTTACACTCGGTTGACATCGTAGATCTCCATACCTTCTGAATTTTAATGGAAACAAATGTTCCGTTTAGCTCAATAACCCAGCGCTTTGTCTAACTTACACTCGGTTGACATCGTAGATCTCCATACCTTCTGAATTTTAATGGAAACAAATGTTCCGTTTAGCTCAATAACCCAGCGCTTTGTCTAACTTACACTCGGTTGACATCGTAGATCTCCATACCTTCTGAATTTTAATGGAAACAAATGTTCCGTTTAGCTCAATAACCCAGCGCTTTGTCTAACTTACACTCGGTTGACATCGTAGATCTCCATACCTTCTGAATTTTAATGGAAACAAATGTTCCGTTTAGCTCAATAACCCAGCGCTTTGTCTAACTTACACTCGGTTGACATCGTAGATCTCCATACCTTCTGAATTTTAATGGAAACAAATGTTCCGTTTAGCTCAATAACCCAGCGCTTTGTCTAACTTACACTCGGTTGACATCGTAGATCTCCATACCTTCTGAATTTTAATGGAAACAAATGTTCCGTTTAGCTCAATAACCCAGCGCTTTGTCTAACTTATACTCGGTTGACATCGTAGATCTCCCCTTCTGAATTTTTTAAAGACACTTAATATTAAAAATTAAAGCGACGATTAGGCAAATATTTGGATCACGAAAAACGTTCATAAGGCATTTCTTTATTCTATGGGGTAAATGAAATCAAATTTGCTTTGAATTTAAGTTCTATTTTAAAAATTGCAACTCTCTGTGTGAAGAATTTAGACAAGCGATAAAATACGTGCTTATAATAAATTATTTTGAACAGAAAATTAATTTGTCATCATCCAAATTACAAATGATTTGTTAAGACGATTTTTCACGGGTTTAAATTAAAAAAAATAGTTTTTCTCATTACTTACAGACTAGTTAGTAGATACAAAAAACATGATTATTAGAGATCACTGCACTAGTAGATAGATGGGTAGAAGGTACCTTAGGGTACCTCACGGAGTTGACCAGACAGAAATACAATTTATTACTTGTACGTATGAAGCTTTAGATTAGGTAACCAAAAAACACAATCATGAAATCGTCAATCTTCTTGGTCTTATCCGATCTGATGTAATATATTAATGTAATATATACTTTTTAACACGAGCATTTGCTCTAAAAAAAGGTGTATCACGATGTACTGTAATAAAAAGAAAATAAACTTAATGTAATGTAATAACATGTAATTGTAAATTTAATATTTAATAAAAAAAAAAAAATATATATATATATATATACACTTGACTCAATGTCCACCTCAGTCTTCCCAGTTCAGTTATATACCAACTTAACATTTTTACCGGAACAGGTTTCTTTCTTTTCAAAAATGCCGACGAGTTTTCAGTCAGAGTAAGGCTAGCGCCACACTTGACGGAAATTCCGTCGCGGAACTTCCGCTGGAGTCAATCCGTTACCATACGTTGCAGCCACACTGAATATTCAGTGGCGGATTATCAGTCGACTGCAAACGCTTATACAGCGTGGTCGTAATGGATCCGATAGAAGTGATAGCTATTTATGAGGCATTAGAAGAAGAAAGAAAAAGAAAGCGTAAATATTGGGTTCATCCCATAAATACTCTTCGACTAGAAATTGGGCAATTTCATACCTTGTATATGCAACTAAGAAATTATCCAGATAAAGTATTCGAATATTATCGAATGTCCATACAATCATTTGATGTATTGCTGAATTTAACCAAGGACTATATTACCAAGCAAAATACAAAACTTAGAACGGCTATATCTCTCCCAAAGGCAAACTCTATTTTGCACTTCGATAATAAATCTTTCAGTGTCGAACATCCTGTGCGTTCGTCGTCGCCGCGTGTTATCCGCCGAATGTGGCGCGATGCATACAAATACTTGGAATGCGACTTTGCCGATCTTCCGCCGACGGAAGATCGGTGCGCGGAGGACGGAACAGACGCGAGTGTCGGCGGTCCGCCACGGAACGACCGATCGTCCGCGACGGAACGACCGATCTTCCGCGTAGTGTGCCCGCTATTTGTAATTTATATGCAATAACATGTATTGGCGTTCCGTCGCGGAAATTCCGCTGGAGTCAATCCGTTACCATACGTTGCAGCCACACTGAATATTCAGTGGCGGATTATCAGTCGACTGCCAACGCTTATACAGCGTGGTCGTAATGGATCCGATAGAAGTGATAGCTATTTATGAGGCATTAGAAGAAGAAAGAAAAAGAAAGCGTAAATATTGGGTTCATCCCATAAATACTCTTCGACTAGAAATTGGGCAATTTCATACCTTGTATATGCAACTAAGAAATTATCCAGATAAAGTATTCGAATATTATCGAATGTCCATACAATCATTTGATGTATTGCTGAATTTAACCAAGGACTATATTACCAAGCAAAATACAAAACTTAGAACGGCTATATCTCTCCCAAAGGCAAACTCTATTTTGCACTTCGATAATAAATCTTTCAGTGTCGAACATCCTGTGCGTTCGTCGTCGCCGCGTGTTATCCGCCGAATGTGGCGCGATGCATACAAATACTTGGAATGCGACTTTGCCGATCTTCCGCCGACGGAAGATCGGTGCGCGGAGGACGGAACAGACGCGAGTGTCGGCGGTCCGCCACGGAACGACCGATCGTCCGCGACGGAACGACCGATCTTCCGCGTAGTGTGCCCGCTATTTGTAATTTATATGCAATAACATGTATTGGCGTTCCGTCGCGGAAATTCCGCTGGAGTCAATCCGTTACCATACGTTGCAGCCACACTGAATATTCAGTGGCGGATTATCAGTCGACTGCCAACGCTTATACAGCGTGGTCGTAATGGATCCGATAGAAGTGATAGCTATTTATGAGGCATTAGAAGAAGAAAGAAAAAGAAAGCGTAAATATTGGGTTCATCCCATAAATACTCTTCGACTAGAAATTGGGCAATTTCATACCTTGTATATGCAACTAAGAAATTATCCAGATAAAGTATTCGAATATTATCGAATGTCCATACAATCATTTGATGTATTGCTGAATTTAACGAAGGACTATATTACCAAGCAAAATACAAAACTTAGAACGGCTATATCTCTCCCAAAGGCAAACTCTATTTTGCACTTCGATAATAAATCTTTCAGTGTCGAACATCCTGTGCGTTCGTCGTCGCCGCGTGTTATCCGCCGAATGTGGCGCGATGCATACAAATACTTGGAATGCGACTTTGCCGATCTTCCGCCGACGGAAGATCGGTGCGCGGAGGACGGAACAGACGCGAGTGTCGGCGGTCCGCCACGGAGGAACCGATTGTCCGCGACGGAACGACCGATCTTCCGCGTAGTGTGCCCGCTATTTGTAATTTATATGCAATTACATGTATTGGCGTTCCGTCGCGGAAGTTACGCGACGGAATTTCCGTCAAGTGTGGCGCTAGCCTAAAGCTTGCGATCGTTCAACACTAATAACGGGCGCTATGTGTGAAATAGCAGTGTATATGATTTCAACCTCTACGATTTACAGGAACTTTGTTAGCTGTGATAAAGTAGCAACGCATGAAGCCTGCAACAGACCACGTTCTACTCTCGTGGCTTGGACTATTTCAGCATATCGCTCGACATTCATTCCCATTGGGATTGTTTGGCAAGCAATATGCTGAAATGGGCCAAGCCATGATGATATAGCGTAATCTGTCAGCCCCATGAAGCAGCACCGACGTAACTTGATTACCAGCTATTGCACGGAGAAAAATGAGTATTGTTAATTTATTAAGAATTTTTTCAAATCATTGGTAATCCGGTTAAAAACATGCCTTAATAATATATCATGATGAAATGCGAAAATATTCGGATTTTCATTTTCGATACTTGTTCCGACATCGTGATAATATATTCGTAATTTAATAAAAGTTTATCAGGAAACCTGTTAATTCATTCGTTTAGACCTGCTATTTGAACCAATAATTTGAAGAGATTATTAATAAAGAAATACTCATTTTTCTCCGTGTAGGCATGCATTCAATGACAACAACCGTTGGCATCCTTTGTTGAGTGATTACGATCTTCGACTACGAACCCGGAGGTCGTGGGCTCAAATCCCAGCGTGCGCAAGTTTATTTTACTTGTATTTGTGTTGTATCACAATTTATTCATTAAAAATGATATAAGTACCTATATATGCAGCATGTTCCAGAGTGGTAGATACTGTCAGTATCGCCTTGGTAGAAGACCACAATTTAAGATCGAAACGTTGCTTGAAATGGCAGTAGCCGTGTTTTTTATCTCAATAGTCAGGTACTTCCCCAACTTTCTCTTTCCTATCTCCACCCCCTCACCTCT